>NW_028301608.1:92530984-92834015 GCF_987345545.1 Pholcus phalangioides | reverse complement strand
TGCAAGTGTCTCTCTTTGCTTTCATTACCATTAGCAAGAGATTATTGACTTCAGCGGTAATTTCCTCACCACAAAGAGAAAATTACCACTAATCAATTGAATGTCTATATATGAAAAGGAGTTTTGGATAATCAAGGATCAGATAATTATCTGATTACAATCAAAGTGCCGCTGCATACTATTGCATCTTGAAATTAGACAAAACTAATAGCCACAGGACGAATTTTACTTTAATAATTGTTTAAAATTTAACATGTTGCTATATATGTGAGTGGGACTAGGAGAAGTAATGTTTTAATTTTCTGTCACTTCTGATTCAATTACTAAAATATACTCTGTATGGAAATATTCAAAAATTTGTACGAATACAAAATTAATTTGCTAGTACAGAGGCATTCTATTTTTTTGCAATTTCTACTCAAATGTCTTGATTTTCGTAGAGAAACTACATTGAAGCATTCCAGGCTTTCTTTTTGTTCTTGTTTACATACTCTGGGATGATATTGTCATCGCAGAAATAAATATTCTACATGCTTAATGATTTTGGTGAAACTACCTGAGCTTCTACATCTGGGTACATGATTACCTTGCAGTCTGGTAGTTTATTTTATAAACCTCCAGCTGTGTGCTATTTCTTAAATTCAGTTTTAAGCATTGATGTCTTTGAGCAACTGCTCTGGATTAATTTCCTGTTGGCATAAGGTTTTAACTCTAAATCCTGATCTTTTATGTAAACCTGTCGTATAAAGTGACTGGTGGTATTAAAAAAAAGTATTAAGTATTTATGTGCTAAAATTTCTTTTGACAAATCATTTATTTATCTGTTTAAGATGTGAATCAACTTTTGCATTCTTGCATGCTCATTAGTAAGGCTTGGATTTTTATGCCCTAAAGATGAAACGTTGTTGCTGATAGGTTAAAAAACTTGAATTTACCGATCAGCAACAGTGTTTCATCTTTAACATAAAAATCTGAGCCCTACTCATTAATAATGATTGAGAAAATTTTTTGAAAAAAAATTCTAAAGTTTTTTTTTTTGTTTTCATATAGTCCCTTATACAATGATAATTATTTTTTCTCATTCATCAAAATATATATATTTTTACAGCTTTTGTCATATATAATTTCCTGAGTTTATGCTATGAATATCTTGGTGGAGAGAGCAATATAATGGCTGAGATTCGAGGGAAACCTATTAAGTGAGCTTTCATTTACTTCTAGTTTCACTCTGTGTAAAAATTCATTATTTTGTTTTTAAACATTTTTAAAGTATTAACAGGGTCCTAGATACCAATCTGTACTAGGGCTCCATGGACCACATGACTTGAGATTTCAGCTAGGTTTGTGAGCCTGAATGAAAACACTATCACTTTACTGTTTTTCATTATTACATACTGAAAAAAATTCCTTAATAAGGTTGCCATAAAAGTTGATATTGGCGCCTAAAATTTTCTATGTGTTGTTGCTTAATTAGAGTGGGAGGACAGCACAGAATTCTTAGTATACATCAGTCTATCTATCTATTAAGTTTAATTTTTGGCCTGTTTTGCTTGGGAATACAATTTTTTGGCTCCTGAATAGTTATTCTGGCCCCTAGATTTTTTTATTTGTCAAACCATGTTATAAAGGGATCTGTGACTTATTTTATTGTCACAAGAGAGGGATCTCTCCTACAAAAGGTTAAAAACACCTAATCTATGCAATATAGACTTTATCATTGTTGATTCGAATCAAATCAGCTTGCAGATTATTTGAACTGTTACATTGGTCACTGACCTTGTTTACACTTTCTCAGCACACCTATACATATTTTTGAACTTACATATGCAAAAAATTACTATATTCCCCTGCATTAGCCTGCATGCCGGGGAACAAAGAGGAAGACCAGTATGCCAGAAATACCTATATTTTCTTGGCATGCCAGGGAACTTGAGTCACAGATTCCGGTTAATTCTAAATATCTGCCCTCTAAGAATTGATTGAATTCGTGGATTTGTGAAAGTTGCCTTTTCTCTGCATTTTATGATTCATTCTGTTCTATGAACAATGGTGAAATATACTTGACATTTGCTGATACAAATCTTGATTTTTATTTAAAATGTCAGGCACACACGCAAAGCATATTCGTTTGCGTAAATCACATGCGTGAAATTGAGACATAATTTGTATAACAGGATTGCGTTCGCAAATTTCTGTTGGGAATTCATGTAAAAACATTTGTATCACTTCAATTTTTCAATTTCTTTCAAAATTAATGGAAATATGGTTTTTTTTTTTCATTTTCTTTGCATAGATCTAGTTTTATGTATGGTACATGCTGTTTAGCAGGAAAGACTTACACTATTGGAATTTTGAGGTTTTGCAAACAGGTGATATATCTTTTTGATTATCAAGTATCTTAAATTATTCTACTGGTCTCAAACTCTGCCCAAGATGATACCTGTCATGCTTTTAATTGGCATCCAGGAATGACAAACAAGTTGAAATATAAAAGTTTTAAAAAATTGTGTTACCATTGATGAAGTAATTGTTTTTGATGTAGGGCATTTTTGCAGCCAGCTGCCCTCATGAAAAATTATGAATGTGCACCTGGCAAATAGAAGTTGCAGACCACGAGTTACACATTCCAAGCAGCAAAAAAAAACCAAAAAATCCAAAGCAATCTAAATTAATTTTTTTTAAGAAATTTGTGAGGAACTAATAGAACTCGCATCCAAGGCATTTAAAAATATCATCTGTTTTGTGTAATTTCAGCTTGATTATAAATTTTGGTTTTTTTTTCAGGCTACGCTACAGTTTTGTGCAGTAAAACCTTTAATGTCTGTTATAACTCTAATTCTACAACCTTTTGGCAAATACTCAGATGGAGATTGGCGGTAAGTTGTTTCCTCTAATTTAGCTGACAGTCATAACATAATTGTTTTTTTTTCATTATTCTTATATTTTGCACAGATTTTAATATAATACAACTTAAAAATACTGCATATATGTATATGATAATCTCAACTGTTTATCTGGTTTTCAGAACTGGTGGCAATATTGAGAAATGAAATGCATTTTCAGAGCTGAGAAATGTAGTTGTAAATGAACATGTTAGATTTAAGTAAATTTGGTACTTCTGTGTTATATTTTTGTGTGTATGGTCTGCTTGATAAGTGGGGGATAAATTTGGAATATGATGCACTGACTTTTTATTTATTTTTTGTGAATAGGCCTGACAGCGGGTACCTGTACATTACCATTATATATAACATGAGCATTACTCTGGCTCTGTATGGGCTGGTTCTCTTCTATTTTGCCACAAAAGATCTTCTCTCCCCATATGAACCTGTGTGGAAGTTTTTCACTGTGAAATCAGTTATATTTCTTTCATTTTGGCAAGGTAGTATTTTTACTTTTCACTCTGAAAGTAATATTGTTTAAAATATTTTGATCCACATAGAACTTTTCTACGTTAAACTTCTCCTACCTCATATAAAAGTAAAGTAAAATTGAATTTTTGCAAATTCCAAATTCTAATTCTTTTTTTCACAATGGTAACCATGTGAATGATTGTGTTAATTAAATAAATGAAAAGAATTTTAAAAGTTTGGTAGGTGTGATGCGGCATATTCTATACCTTTTCTGTGAAGGTAGAAAAAAAACCATTCATCAGTTTTTCAACAATAACTTTAGAATAATTTCAGTTCAATAAAAAAAATTTTCAAATAAGAGAATTGCAATTTAATACAGCAAAAAAAAAAAAAAAGAAGAATTGATAACTTGTGTATGTAAGAATTTTTTCAAACCTTGCATTGATATGTATTGTTTTTCAGTTAATTAATGTGCATTAATTATCATTATCGCATTATCAGGTGTAATACTGGCGATTCTCGAGAAAGGTGGGGTCATATCCCCTATTTATTCAAACCGTGGTTACCTGCAAACCAGTGCCGGTACAGTTTCTGCTGGTTACCAAAACTTCCTAATCTGTATAGAGATGTTCTTTGCTGCATTGGCCCTGCGGTATGCTTTCCCATACCATGTATATATGACCAGCTTTCAAACTGGTGACTTTGGTCGATCTGTCACTATGCAGAGTATATCAAGCAGTTTGAAGGTATTGACATTCACTTTTATTGTTGCCTGTATACTTTTTTTTATTACATCAAAGTTTTTTGTCAAAATGTTTCTTGTGAAAACATGTAAATTATCAAGAAACATTTTCCTGTACATTTTTATGTACAGTAGAATCTCGTTTATCCAAACATCAATTTTTCGAACAACTTGGACAACCCAACACCTTTTCAGCCCAACTCATTTTCAGTTTTCTATAGTCTATGATGCTCAATAGTTGATATTTTCTTGGAACTTGAATTCTCTTATCTCCCAACTCGATAGCTTTGTTCAATATTGTAAAATAATTCACTTCCAAACAATTGTGCATACCGTACCTGTGAGATATAAATGCATATAGGGGCAGATCCGGGTACAGTGTATGTGGTTATAAACGATTGACAAGCAAACAAACGTGTGAATAGAAGCAGATTTAGAGCTCTGTTTCAAAATTGATTTTCCGAACTTTTCGCTTTTCCGAACACCGTTCGGTCCCGATGTGTTTGGATAATCAAGGTTCTACTGTACAGCTATTGCTTAATAACTGGATTTTCAATTCTTATTGCTTTGTACATATATCACATCTTTTAAAGTTATTTACATTAATATTGTCATTTTCATAACCAGTAATGATCATACTTTTCTCTCGAAACTCCAAAGGTAAGATTGCAAATTTTTTTAGCTTCCACACGAAACCATGTTTCTTTGTATCCTGGTCAAAACTCTGCAAGAGATATAAGTGTTCATTATAAAGAAACTTTTGTTTGTATAGAACTAATCTTTTGTGCTCAAAGATTATATGAATGTTGTTGTAGGTTATTGGTTTGTTTAATTATGCATCTTAGTGGGAATTGAAAAACACTGAAAATTATGTCATTATTTATTGCAGGAATAAATGAAAGGATAATATAATTCTTTATTATAATATAATCCTAATATAATCCTCAGGAATAAATAAATAAAAAGTATAGGAAAAAAATTTTCTTATACTTTTCGATCCACCCTAGTATGTATGTAAAATTTGGCGATGATCAATTTAAAATTGTAGATTTGTGGAGAACACACACACACAAAATATGAAAAAGTACACTGTTCCCAAAAATATATGTTATTGAAAATAAGAATATATATATTTTTATTTTAAGACGGAAAGTTATTTTAAAATTTGAAAAATAGGCTGGGGATAGCCAGGAGAAGTAAATTTTCTTAAAAAACGGAAAATTATTCAAGGAAACCTTAAAAATCTATATAGAAAAAAAATTATAAATAGAGTTGTAACATGTCAGAAACTGAGATATAAATAGAAAGTGATTAAAATAAAAAGATCTATGTCAAATATATTTAATGTAAACTTCTGAGACACAATTTAGGCTAATTTCGAGAGGATGACCCATGTACTATCTAAAGAGAAATAATGTCTCTTCAATCTCACTTTGGAAAAGAATAATCTCAGTTGTTTGATCCATAAAGTGTTTTGTCAATTCACAAAAATACTTATGGCTAGTTCTGCTGATAAAAAAATTATACAGCTTTTTCTTCAAATTTTTTATATATTTTGGCTTTTATCAGTTTGCAGATGGATTATTATGTTAATACTATGATGTAAAAAAATATTGAGGGGGAAAATAATGGTTTGTAGTAAAAGAGACATTCCTCATGTTAGTGGAAAATTTGTTCAGTTTCTAGATCTTTTCATTTATAACTTTCAGGAAACTATGAATCCAAAAGATATCATGAACGATGCCATCCACAACTTTCATCCGCAGTACCAGCAATATACACAGTATGCTGGTCCTCAGCAGCCAACTCCAGGTGGACACAGCAGGCAAGATAGTAGGATCACTGACAGTAATTCTTCAGAGGCGAAAGCAGGTGCCAGCAGTACACCCAATGGTCAACCGGCTGCGCCTCCTGCTCCCCCTAAAGGGTATGGGGAAAAGATTTTGCTGCTTAGTTCGGATGACGAATTCCAATAGAGAAGATGACACATTGAAAAGAAAAAAAAAACTAAAAAAAGAAGCACCAAGTAAGTGATACATTCGTGTGATTAGCATTCTCAGCATTTAAAAGAAACAAGTATGAGTAATTGCATATGCTTTATAATCTGTACTTTTTTTTTTGCTTGATTTTATTTGAGTTAGACATTAGCCTGGATTCTCCAAGCTTTACCGAAAATCTCAAATTTTAAATAAAAGAGCACGAGCACACTCTGGATTTCTCAAATTCATCCATATTAAGGATTTTTTTTTTTTTAAATTGCCAAATAACAAATTAATATTGACATGATGGAAGTGTTCCCTGTAAGCTGTTCTTGCACACTGAAAATACTCCCATGCACAGAAAATTTTCCTATTTCCCCATTTTCGTGTACCATAGAATCTCACTGTATTGTTACACTGAACAAAGAAATTACATGTTGCACACACACACACACAGTGCATTCTAAAAAAAAGATGGAATAGCAAATCACAGTACAGTCAAACTCTGTTATAAAAATCTTAATTGTTACAGCATCTAAGATATAGCAATAATTGGTTGTCTCGATTTAGTCTCATAGAGAATAATGTTAATGAACCTTGCTTATAACATAGATGAAAAGCAACCACCTTGGATATAATGACAAATTTTTTGTCACTTTTGCTTCCACTTCAATGATGTTTTTCCCTGGAATTTCTTAAAATTAGAGCTGATCGCATCTAGGAAATGTTTGTCTGTTGCTTTATTCATTTCTAACATTGAAAAAAAGATCCATTGCATGTTTAACATTCCAACTTGCTCATGACCACTATATACTAAAATTAACATATTTTACTCTTCCCGACTATTTTTCATAAAAATGTCCTATTTTTTTCAACGAAGCTTGTTTTAATTCCCCAATCTTTACTGGAATCAGGAATAAAGGTATAGTTTGCATGATTTATAAATTGTATTATATAAGGAATATGACTATAAATATTTAGCTCATATATTTCCAATTTAATTTTGTTTCCATGAAATTCATTTTAGTAGACTTGCTGTAGCATTGTTTTTCCTGTCTAAGGGTTATGTATAAACAATATTTGGTAATTTTGTTGACACTTGGCATCATGTGGGAATCTGTAAAATTCTGTATTAATTATCCCAATTTCCCATATTTTTCCTCGGTGAAATTGATTACCTTAACCATAAAAAGACAAATTTCATGCAATGTATTTCATTACATTCTGATTATATTTTTCATCAAAAAAAGTCTTGAAAATGTCAACCTCCATAGTAACAACACCTCAGTTATATTAGTTATATTAGTTCAATTGTTATTATATTAGTTCAATTTTTTATGTCGTTATAACAAAGTTTGACTGTATATGCATGATTAAATTATTATTTTTTTATGGTTTTCATGGATAGCAGATACTCTACAATAGATATTTGTATATACAGGTTGTAAAATTGTACTTGACTGTTCACACTTTAATTTACTGCCATTAATGAGTTGGGTTGGAAGTGAATGTGCCATCTATCTGTGGTCGCTTCAAGCTCATTAGGGAAAATATCTTACTGTGACCACAGCCTTCATGGTGGTAGATAAGCATCTTACCACCACTCTGGGCATTACCACATTATAACGGCTAGTACGACAGGTGGTCCCAAATATTTTCCTATTTCTGCCTTGTTAGTTTTTATCCAATGCAACAACTGATAAATATCATTCAATCCATTTTAGCAACAAAACTTAGCTTCACCCTCTCTCTCTCTCTCTTTTTTTTTTTTTTTTTCTTTTTTTTTTTCTTTTTTTTTTCTTTTTTTTTTTTTTTGTGTTCACCTCCCACTTCCCATGTGGTTGATTTTCCCCCATCTTATTCTAAATTTAATTGCTCCGTTGCATTCAAGTGAACTTGCATTTTCATGCTGAGAATTATTCATTTAAAATGGATGACTTAAATAAACAGAGCAGAAGCATTGTATCTTAAGATTTCAAATTGAAAGTTGTGGTGGTAATTTACTGGAAATCGATGTTGAATGGCAAAATAACCGAATCATTTCTTGAGAAGCTAAACTTTTTTTTAAACCTTTGATACAACTACCTCTTAATACAACATCTATTTTCTGTGGAATAAAGGGGGTTCATTATTGAGTGTTGACTTTATATATATACTGTTCTTTTTAATTTTTAGCAATTTTTGAACTCGAATATCTCAGCTGATATTACAATTGGAAACATTCATTTGGGAGGGTCTGGAAAGGCAATGCAACAACTTTCTAATTGGAGGTCAGAGAGGGGATGGGGTGTATAAAAATTTAAAATTTGTCTGTTAATACATTTCCATAGATGAAACAACATCCTAAAATAGACATGTTATTTGATTCTTTTCACAATGAAAAAAAAGTATGTCTCTGTCACCAACGGTTCAAAAGATAAAGGGTATATAAAGATATAACTTTTTTTTTACCCTTTGAGCGTCACAGCAGAAATCACTAAACCCCATCACTAAGCCATAACTTTTTTAATTAGTTATGATTTCTTCTGATTTTCAGCAGGTACAAACTAAAGGGTTTAGGGAAAAGTATTCCATTGAAAAATCAACTTTACAAAATATCTGGGCTTGTGAATGGTAAAATAAGAGGTTTTTAAGGAGGTGAGATATCTTAACAAAGCCGCTTAAAGGGTGAAGTACCTATACTAGTATGAGATTATCAACTTTCAGTTTTCTGTGTAGTAAGGAATTTTTCCCCCGTTTTATTAAACATTTTCTGTCATAACAAAATAGAGAAGAACCCAAGGATAAAGGCAAATAACAAGAAAAACCACGAATTTCCCTATGTTTTTTAGCCCTTATAGTATTACATTCAGATTATTTTTTTCAATTTTCCTTTATAGTTTGTTTCTTATTTATGGTGTTAGTATCAGGCAAAGAATTAATATTTTCTGCCATGTTTATGTTTTCTTATAGCACTTATGGAATCAAACCGTTCAGCGTGGAATCACCTCTTCATGATAACAGTGATAAAATCACAACTATGTTACACCCTGTTGAATTTCCTCACTGGCGATACTAATGTGTACAATCCACCACTTAGAACTGCTTATGTGTGTATATAGGATTCAAGATGATTAATGGCTAATTTCCACATGAAACCTCTGCTGTACAATCCTACCATGTAGCAAGCATTCTGTGAATTGCACATTTTAGTGCAAAAGTGATATATACATATATATATATATATATATATATATGATAAGGTTTATTATTATGTTTTTTTTTTATGTTCTAGTTAGCTATTTTATTTCAACACTGAGCTGTTCTCACTATATCTGTAAAAAGTGGAAAAAAAGAAATGATAACAGCAACTCGTGTTCTATTCTGATAATAATCTGTATTTGAAATTTGTTTGTGTTCGACCGATATGGAAACTGTTTCTATTTATTGCAAGTGATTTTCTCATTGAAAATTATTGGATTTGAAAAAAGATTGTCAGAATCGGAATGGAATATTTTTTCTCTCATTGATTCGATGACAATACAGTTGTTGATTGTGAGCAAATAGGTTGTAAGATTTATCTGTATTCCTTATTGTTCGGTTTATTAGTTGAATTATTGTTGATTTTTTTTGTATGAAAATGTGATAAAAATTCATATTAATTTGTAAAATATGTGGTTTTTAATTTCAATTCTTTTTCACTCATTAATAAAAAATGAGTTGACAAACTTAATTTATGTTTAATTTACTTAATTGAATTTTTTTATGTATATTATCCATTTTTCTTTATTGGAAATGGAGTGATTTCAGTTGAATTTAGCTGTAAAATAAATGTAAAAATCACTGAAATGAATCCTTGGAATGACTCAACACACAAGCCAAAACAGTCCAACCATTTCCTGATTAATTTTCTATTGACTGAAGTGACATTCAACATTGAACCTTGACTGATATCCTAAAACTTCTAAAAAATATAAACCATTAACACCACTCAACTTTCTAAGTGAAAAAAGACTGATATTTATTAAAAACTGGGTCAGGAAATGATTTTAGAGCCTGTGTATCTGTGCATTTGCATAATAAACATTCTGTCCATCTTGAATATACCGTATGTGCATGTGTTATTTTATATTCTGGTATGTTGAAAACCATTTTTACTCTTGCCCATCAAAGCTCGTACATAATTTTGTTTACAGTGGTATCTCAAGTTATTGGAATTATTTGTTCCTGAAACTTATATCAGTATCGTGAAGAACTTTTATTCTCAAAATAAATTGTCCTATTTCAAATAATGTACAGCTCTTTAATGCATTCCACATCTTCACAATATTAATACCCTTGTATAAAGCAATTAGTGTGGTACTGTGTAAAATTGAAATATCTTAATATCTTTCATTACAAGTACAGTACAAAAGTTGAGTTGTTCCCTGATCAATTCAAAGCTCTCAAGTCTTTGGTTATTGAATGAGCTTTTTTTCTTCAATATTCCAGTCTTGTAAATCAAATATTTGCTCACTAGTAGGAACATTTTCGGCAAATATGTTTTGCTTGCAATTTGGATTACTCGAAGTGCCACTGTAATTTGAATTCTGATCAGAAATTAAGCAAATTGCCAATGCACATAAATTTAATTTAATAGCGCTTTGGTTTTGTATTTTTATACTCCAATTGTTTTATATATTTTATTTATGGTATAGTGAACACGCAGCTGATACAGTGCTGCTGTTAATGTGCTATAATAATTTCCTATCACTGTGATTTCTAATTTTATAAAAGTGGGTTCTCAAAAAATGTTGTCTATTTCTCCATTCATGTTATTGTTTTGAACTCGTTCTTTTGTGATTTTACATTTTTCATTATAAAAGGGAAAATCTTAGATTTTCTATTAAAAATCTAAATATTTATTATTTAATTATTATCAGATTGTACTGGATCTTAACTGATATAATACTCTAGTTTTATGTATATCAAAACTGATCTCATTAATGATAACAATGATTCTGTTCATTGGTTTGAAGTACTTATTTTCTTTGATTGTGAACTGCTAGAAAGCTTTGATAATAGAAAATATATACAGTAGAACTTCCCATATCTGAAATTTAGGATTTCAGAAATTTCTCTCTTTACAGAGAGCAGGCAGATGGTCAATGTGATGCTTACATGAACACAAAACTTCAGGCATCTGCAATTTTTACTTCCAATACGAAAAACAGATGGCAGCATTTCTTAAACATGAAACATACATTATGAATACATTGGAGCCGTACATAAAAACACATACACATCACTTTCTGGCATATGCAAATTCATTAAGAAACTCCCCAGAATAATGTTTTCAAGATGCATGTATGGTTCAGTAGCAGCAAAGCTGTAAAAATGCTAAAAAAAAAGAGAATTATACAGCTGTTAAAGGCTTTAGTTCAATAGTTGCAGCAAACTGGTAAGACTAGAGGACAAATCTTTAGAATTGTCAGTCTTCCAGTTTTTAGGATCATTATCCATCAACAATACGGCTGTCCTTTCTAGTTATGTTCTATTATTGTTTTGTTGCTGGTACATTTAATGAAGCAACTATTCTATTAATATTTTACATGAGATCTATGCACCATTTTTATTTCCATACTGAAAAGGCATTTTCTTGACTATGCAAGATCCCCACCTCAGATGGCAAGTATCTGTAAATATGCTCAACCAAACAAAATTATTTTGATTTTTCAAGGTATAGAAGGTTTCCAATATAATTTTTATATATTTTTCAATAATTGTGAATGCTTTTCGCTGCCTGATCCACGTGCTAATGTATACGCTCCTTTAGATCCTGCCCAATAGGAGATGTTATCAGTAAATTCATTCATTTAAGTTTCTTATGCATTTGTTATTTTGTGACTGAAATATATGATATGAGTTTACCCATAATGTTTCCTGTCGGGCAGAATCAAAACTGTTTAGATATATTGATTGGAATAGTCGCTAGGTAATGCTAATCCTTTCTTTTAACATTGGTGCAAAGCAGCCCCAGATTACGTACCTTATTTGTCAGTATACAAGATTCTATACTGGGTAAGATGAATCCCTCTTTTTTGCATACTTATTTAAATATGCTCAATACTAGTGTTCAGATGTATTTTGAAAATTGAAAAATATGTCTCGCAGTCGCACATAAGCAAAATATACAGTGATACCTTGACTTACAAATTTTTCAGCTAACCAAAATTTTTCTTTCTGTCTCGATTAACGAATATAGATTTGGCTAACAAACATTTTCGTTGATATGGATGCATGCACTAATATTTAACAGTCACTTTCTGAGCTAAATTTTAGCGGCAATCACCATCCGAATTGCAGTCATTCAAGCACGAATTAATTCAAACGAATTAAGTCCAATTCAAAATCTTTTTCAAAATATACCTCCACTTAACTTTCCAGAAGTTTCTAAACCTTATCATGTAAAATGAAGATTCAGCTGAAAAATTCAGCTAGAAAATGCATTGAAAGAAAAAATATAACATGTTTTCAGAAAGCATGTTGTTTCAGTACAAGACTCTTAAGTCTTTAGTAATCAAACTTAACAGTCTGGACATCCTTGGAGTGCATCATTTCCCACCTGCATATGTATCGGGCCCAGAAATGAGCTGACCAAATCAGAAATGGTTGGGGACACCTAGGAACTCAATTGGGTTGTCAACTCTTGCTTTAGTAGACTGAAGCTGGTGTTGTGGTTGCCTACATAAAATAAAATGATCTTCTGTATCTCATCTTCCGGTAAATTCTCATTTACCTAATTTTGAAGCCGTTCATTTCAGCCTGTAACTTTTTATCTTTTTTTATATCACTAATTTGTGTTTTTAAAAAACTTTTCTTCAAATTTTGGACAGTTCCAGTAACGAATTAAACAATTTCCCATTGAAACCTTTGGGAAATCTCGTTTCGGCTGACAAATGTGACTCTTGATCAAATAATCTTAGTTATATTATCTAGTTAGCCAAGGTATCACTGCATTAAGTTTTGACTTTGAGACTACAATTGACGATACAAATTTTAGGTTTTTATTTGTGAGTAATAACTGTAGGTATCATATAAAACTTTCGTGTGAATTATAGAAAAACAAATCTTTTATTTAAAAAACATTTATTTTATTATAATCTGTAAGTTTAGTTTTAGGTAAATTTTGAGAATTTACTCAGTGGTAGAGCATTAAATAGTTGCTTTTTTCTGTTTATGTATGTAATGTCCAGCTTTGTAATTGAGATGAAAGAAAAGAATTAACAGCTGTTTTTTTTGTTTCATCAGTTGCAAATATTTATGTAATTATGAGTAATATATATTATGATTAATTATTTAATCAATGTGAAGTTCATAGTGTAATGAGATTGTTCCTGTTTTGTTCCTCGATTTCTTATATTTAGTGCTACCTTATAAGTTTGTGATATTGATTGCATTTTATTTTATGAATGTCATGTACTTAATTGATTCTTTTTATATGATTTTTTTGTATATTTTGTCTTTTTTCTATACTTTTTTAAAAGATGGAATTAGACTAGAGTTAACTATCTGCATTTATGCTAATTATACTCTGAGCTTTAACCTATGAAGTTTGAGCATTGGTTTTTTTTTTACACTAGTACAGTGTAGATTGACATTGTTACCCATAACTCTTATATAATGATGCTCAAAAGACCGGAAAATAGCATTGTTATATACAGGATTTATCATTATAGATGAAATATAATAACACTATGGGACATGAAAAATATTGCTATATAGGCGATTATTGCACAGGATTTTTGCTGTGTATTATAAATTCAGTTATAATCTGAAACAAAATTTTTAATTATTTTTGGCATTGGTATATAAGAAAAGCACCAAAACAATCTCTTTGACATGTTAAATATGTTTAAATTTGTTGTGCAGCTCTATCATCAAAACTCTTCTAATCATTGTAAGGACTTCTGACTTTCTATCCAGATTTTCACCCTAAGAGGAATGAAGCATTTCCTCCAGATTTTCATGATTTCGGAATATGTGTGGAAAGACTCAAACTTAACAGGGACTTTATTTTCTTTCTCAATTGAAAGGGGGTACATAATTTCCGTTTCTTACCATTAGATATGAGTATGTGACTTTCCTCATGCATTAGTTTGCCTCGCAGTATCATTAAGTAAAGGTCTATGAAAATTATTTTTCACGTGTTTCAGTCATTGTCTTCTGTTTTCATGGGTTTTCTGATGGCAGACTTGAACATTTTTGAATCAAGTTCTTTTTTCCTTTTTTTTAAGGAATATATATATATTTGGCATTTTTATGTAGTTTTTGCCTTCATATCAATCATTGCAAGATTTAGAAAGAATGAAATATTTCCTAATTATCTTGCATTTAATACCATATTTCTTGGCCTATCTACATTTCTAAAATCATCTTTATGGAGGCTTGCAGCACCAATGTTCATTGATCATTTAATCAATTGACAGAGTCATCATTGAGTCAATTAAGTTCATCATTGAATCAATTAAGTGCATTCCTGTTGCACACAGTAATTTTCTGCACATAAGGGCTAATTAGAGCTGGACCTATACAGTTTATTGCCAATTCTGAATGGCAGCGTTTGACGCTGTGTTCATTTTCTATTTAGAAAACAATTTTAAAGGAATTGACTCTATGAGAATTACATATGAAGATAAATTAGCTAACCTGTTGGAATTTTTAGGTATTTTTTTTTCCATATGATGCAGATAAATTTATCTGTTTCTGCCGTTAAAGGAAATGATATGACTCGAACAGCATTCAAACATCAACTAATTAAATAACATTTCAATTACTCAATATTAGTTTGTTCATTAACAAGTATTTTCTGATAAATATTTGTTTGAAGTTGAATTTTATGTTGAAAAGATACATGAGGCAGGCTGATGGGGGTGCTTACCTCAAATTTTTTTCTTTTTATGATTTTTCTGACAGTGGGTAGATCAAGAGATACTATACTTGTTTTTGTGGTGAAATGTTTTCTCTCAACATCAAATCAGACATTAGTTTGTCCACTAGTTTGATATATCTATTCGGTTGACTTCACTACAGCAATGAGTTTTTGAATGGTAAACAAAATAAAGTATATAGAATCAAAGTTATTTGTGGATAAATTATGTCTTTTTTGTTTAATCAGCGCATTCAACTATTACGTTCATAATTGCGACATTCTAACCAACACGCATGAGTTATTAAAGGATTTTGATTATCCTTCTACCCCTGAAGGACAATACAAGTTAAGATAAATAAGCCTAACCTGTTGGGATTTTTAGGTGGTTTTTTTTTCATATGATGCAGATAAATTTATCTGTTCCTGCCATTAAAGCATTAAAGGAAATGGTATGACTATAATCTGAAAAGATGTGAAAAGTGGTCATCAAAATTGTTGAAAACAAATCAGTTTTATGATTCTTTAAATGCAATTCGTGCCTTGAATTTTGTTAGATTGGAAAATCTCATTTAACTGCAGATTCTTCTTTATATGTATAAGCTGCTTTTTTCCCCCGTTTGTCAAATGCTTCTCCTTTACAACTTTGTTGAAGACGTGACTTCGGCTCTGTCTTCCTCCTATAATAGTAAAAACTGTATTCTTACATAAATCTGTTTTTTTACATCTGAAAATATTTTATATTACCAGATTCGCATGACTTCCAATAACCCCTAGACCCCCCTAAAAGCCTAAAGTAACCAAGTTTGTGAATCTTTGGTATCTACTATACCTTTTTCCTTTTATATATTTTTTCTTTCCCCCTTTTCTTCCTTTTTCTAACCTGCGGTTAGGTTAGGACATGATTACCAGATTTATCGTCAGTGCACTAAATGGAGATAATCCAAATTTCTTGCCAAAAGCGTGTACGTGAAGTTGTTAATAAAAATATCTTTTTTTTTTTTCCTCAAAAAAAATAGCATTTTGTTTTTCTGAATGTTTTTGACGTGTTGTCCATTAATTTGTTCCAAGATAATACATATTCACAAGTTAATAACATGGTTTGACAAATCGCAAAAAAAAAATTTTGGAGCCAAAAATTTCATTTCTACTTTTTATGTTGGTACAAATGTTGACATAAATTGCAAAAATTTTGTTTTGTCTAGATTCCAATTTAATGATCACGCATTGAAAATTTTAGTCTTCATTGTGACCTGGTGCCTGGTATTTGCCAAGCCTTGTTTAATAGTCTGTGCAATGTCAGCTTGTGATGGGTCTCAACATTAGAAAAATGTACTCTACTTTTTTTCTTTCGCCTTATGTTGGATTTCATTTTACATGTAATATCAATATATGGTAATATCTTTTGAGATTTTTGTGAGTGAAACATATACAAGTATATATATATTCAGCAAGGTCTGATATCGGAATCGTTCGTGCTCATTATATATATATTATAACTTTTTTTACTATGTATAATATCAAGTGTAAATGTCTGCAAAAAAAATGTGTTACTGTGTGTAAGTTCGAATAATATGACTCGTGTGTGTGTAAATACTGTTTGAATATATTTAAAAAAGAATTTATCGTGTAATAAAAGAAGTTGAAGGTTATTTATGAGAAGAATGTATTATTTCGAGACCCTTTCCTTCTTATTCTTCTGTTTTGATATTTTCTTACGTTGAGTATCTTATTTTTCCCCCCTTGTCTTACAGAGAATATTCTACCACACCGAAGAGTTTGTAAAGTGAGATTTGCAATGTTATATATATTTTATTTTTATTATTACACAGTTGCCAATAAAGTTGCTAATGTTGTGTTCACATGTTTCTTCTTGGTATGTTTCTTTACATTCATTATTCATACAGACTCTGATCCATATGACATCAGATTTTCATACTGACAATGCGCTTAGATCGAGAGTGTTCGACCTTTTGGAGAGTGCGGGCCATGTCACTTGAGTGATCTGAAATGTGCTGTGGGTCACTTAGGGGAGGGATCTTTAAATTTTTCGCGGATCACTTAAAGGATCTTTAAATGCCACAGGTTAATCTGCTTGGGTTAGTTACGTGATCTGGGAATGTGCCGCGGACCACTTAAGTGATATAGAACCGCGCGCCAGGTTTCTTGAGCGATCTGTAAATGCGCTGTGGGTCACCTAGTAGATCTTTAAATGTTTCGCCGGTCACAAGTGATCTTTAAACATGGCGGGTCAGGAAAGTCTGTGAATGTACCATTTAGTTCATTTTTACAGAATTAGATTTGTGGTCGTGGGCCACATCAGATGACTCCGAGGGCTACATTCGGTCTGAGGGTCATTTGTTAAGCATGTATGGCTTAGATTAGGGGTAGCTAACAGCTGAGTCACATGCAGCCTGCGACTAGGTAAAATTGCTGTGTATTAAATTCATTTTCTTATTAAGCCCTTATTCTACAGACGACCTGATTAACAAACTATTTACATTCATTATTTCTAGTGACGATATTAATTCGCCATGTTCTCATCATACTGCTCTTATTGTACATGCGTATTATTAAAGTTTGTTGTGGAAATTTTTACCACATATTCCGCCACCTTGTTTGTAGCTGAATGAATATTTGGTGTTCTGCTCAGTCACGAAACTTTTTCGAATTGGATGCCAACTCACAATTGCACCCAGAGGTGCTGACACGCAGAAAACATTAGGGACGGAGGCTCTGAGAGAAAGTTGCTGGTTGTGCCGTATATACAGGAGTAAAGCGCGTACGCAGGAGAGAGAAGGTGCATTGCATTTATTTTTTCAGAAATTATTAACGGGCTGAGCCTCCTTACAAAATTTTTTTTGGGGGGTTGGGGTGGCTCAAATGGCCTCAGCCCCTAGGTTCAGGTGCCTATCTCAACTATATATATCCTACTCAGACCCCTAATAATTCCAAAGAGCAAAAATGTGTCATGTTGGATGGTCGGGTTGATGTTGTGCCGTTGAATAAGGGAGTCCCACACCCAGATAAGATTTTTTTTTGTGTCGAAAGCAAAGAAGCATTCATCTTTAAATTTCAGCATAGCAGGTTGGTGATACTTTCTCAAACCAAGAATATCGATATTATGTTCCAAGAACGTAACTCAAGTAATAGGAATACACTTATCGCACAAATTTGGTTATGTGTAATCATATGGACGTACAGCTGCACCAGGTAAGTGTGCGTATAGTTCCACATCCACAGGTAGTCTATTTTATTTTGGTACAACCACGTGTTTATCAATTCCGGGTGGTCAATACTTACGGGTACGTAAGTTTCGTTTTTAAGAAATAATTGCGGAATTTGCTAATTTTGACGAATAAATATGTGAAAATTTGAATTTTTACTACTTTTCCGGAAAATCTCGATAGTTGACATTTTACCATTAATCCATCCGTGTGCTTCCTTATTTGTCACCTTAAAAAGAATACGAAACCAAATATTCTTAAGTAAAGGACCTAGTATCGGACTCCTCACGACATAACACATTGCAGGCGAGTCACAAATCCAGCTGCGACAGAGTTGATATCCCCTGTGCTGGTGGTCATGTGGAACGCATACTGCTGTACTAAACGATTAAGAGGCATTCTGTTCATTATTTGCGTATCTTTTCTTTGACTTGTGTACGTCAGCACCACCTATCGGCTGTTTTTGTTACTTTTTTCTTGTCTTGAAAAAATTCCCGTGACCTAGCGATGCTAACCCTGCAAAACGTTTTTAATTTCAGTTCTTTTTCCGGGTTTTATGAATTTTTAACGTTTTTATGGACTTTTTGCCCACCCTGTATTTGTATTAATTAAATAATCCGTGAGTGTTCCGTTTGTTCACATAAGTGATTGGGGAAATGTGCTGAGGGTCGCTTGAGTGGCCTGTAACAGCGCCGGAGGTCATTTAAGTGGGTGTGCCGTGGATTACTTAGGTAATCTGGAAATCGCCGCAATTGTGTGGCCCAAAACAGTTTTTAAAATGCCTTTTAATGCTTTTAATTCCAATATGACCCAGGAAACACCAGGTTAAGGCAGATCATATGAGAGATACCGTATTCTAAGGGGCCATTCAAATATTACGTAAGCAGATTTTCAGCCATTTTTGACCCCCCCCCCCCACCGCCGTCAGCAACATTTCGTCAGCAGCTTAGAATATTTCATATCTTCAAAAAGGGTGGTTGATAACGTAAGCAACCTTCAAAACCCCCTTCCCCCTTGTCATCAAAAGTCAGCAAATCCGAAACCCCCTTCCCCCCCCCCTCGACTTTGACGTAATACTTGAATGACCCCCTAACGTGTATAAGAAATCCCCTGATTTTTTTTTTTTTTTGGCGTAAAGTTTGGAAAGAGTTTTCATCAGATATTCTTATTTCTCAACATATACGTAAAAAAGATTTTTATTCACACACAACATAGAAATCATTAAATTCTTCATGGCTTTCAGATACATCATAATCAGTTACATCAACTTGTTCATTATCATCATCAGAGTCACCCTCATCGTAAACTGCATCATCCCCATTGCCATTCATGTTGTTGCGTACTGTCCATATACATACAGGGTGTTCTATTAATGTACCGACAAACTCAGAGGGTTGTTAGTAGGCATCAAGAGGAACAAAAATTGCAATGGAACATAGTTTCGCAAACCACGTCGAGAGGGTGAAAATCGCCAAAAAACGTATGCAGGTTTTGACGTCACGCTGCAACGACAAAAAGTATATAACAATAACTACAAAATTATTTATTTGCTTAAGAGTCGTTGGAAGTGGCGACCACTGACGTCATTGCACAGTGTAGAACGACGTAAACGCGCTCGAAGATACCAGGTATGCTTTGGATGTCTGCCGCAGCGACGACATTCCGCGTTACGAGATCCTCCGGTGTGTCCACAGGCGTCGCATAAACGAGTGATTTAAGGCACCAACATCTTGATATATCATAATATAACGTTGGTGAAATAATGATGGTGACGTGTAAGGCGACCCCATAGGAAAAAGTCACATGAATTGAGATCCGGTGAACGTGGAGGCCAAGTAACGGGTCCCGTGCGTCCAATCCACTTCCTTGGACATATAACCATCGAGGTGATTACGCATCTCGCGGGAAAAATGTGCAGGGGCACCATCATGCATGAACGCACATTGCCATCTGCTCGACCGTAAATTAGATGCATATCAGCGTATTCCTCGTTCGTGTAGTCAGCCATCACAATAGTCATTGAAACAGACAACGAACTGCTACACGAGCTTACTACCACGATAGAGCTAATTTACGTCGTCCGCAGCGCGTGATCCTACCCCAGCGCATGCGTTTCGCGACGCTGCTTACGTCAGATATGGTGAGCGAACCCACGAACGCATTCAGCGATCAACTGACATCCACCTTTCGTCTCCTTTGGACTCAGAGCCTGCATGCGTTTTCCGCGATTTTAACCCTATTAACGTGGTTTGCGACGCGATGTTCCATTGTAATTTTTGTTCCTCTTGATGCCTACTAACAACCCTATGAGTTTGTCGGTCCATTAACAGAGCACCCTGTATAAAAGAAACCTTCCACATTTTTGGGACTCAATTTTTTGGCGGAAAGGGGTTCCTTATTCCCGTTAAAATACGTTAATTTCGATTTTAAGTGATAATTCGGTATCACAAGAATATCACAATAGATCGTTCGTAATAACACGCAATACTACGATACAATTGCACTTGATTATTACGTAAAAATGCACATACATTTTTTTAGCTGAAAAATTGAAAAAAAATTGATAACCTTGAATCGTATAATAAACGATACACATTCGTATGCATGATATACATTAATCACATATACACTTACTGTTTCTTGAAAAAGTTTTGAAACTTTATAGACAGAAAGTTATTTCACATAGATTATGCAGAAACGGCCAAATATGTCAATATTATGGCATTATCACATTAATATTAATTACTTCAGCAAGTCATGCAGTACAAAGGGCTAATAAAATGTAGAAAATAGTTGAAGGTAAATAATTTATGTGAAAAATGGTTAGTCTTGGGGGGGGGGAGGGTTAAGTTTACTCCGAGATGTCAAACTCTGTTGTAACGACACATGGTTATAACGTAAATAATTAGCTGTATGGACTGATGCCCATAGAGAATAATGTTGATGAACTTTGCTTATAACGTTGATAGAAATGTACCGACCACGGATATAACGACAGTTTTTCCGACGGTTTTTGCTTTCATTTTAAAATTGAAATTTCCCTTTAAATTCGTATGTTTAGGGATATGGCTGTTCGCGCGCGCGCGCGTGTGTGTGTGAGTGAATGAGAGAGAGAAAGAAACAAAATTCATCTAACCTACAGTATATCCGATGTTCAGTATTGTTCTTTTTTCGTAAAATACATTTCGAATCACTACAGGCTTGTGTTGTAGCTCCGTATTGCTCGCCAAACAATATTTTTAATCAATATTTAGTTATTTCGCCAACAATTCCCAATATTTTTGGTGGAAATTGACGATATCCCGTATTTATGATCAAAATTTCCTGCATTTCCATCAATCATACATGGTCACCCCTAAGCATATTGAAACAATTCTTGCACAGTAATTGCACATATCTGATTACGTTTTTAGTCAAAAATTTCTTGAAAACCCATTCTCAATTGTAACTACACCTTGGTTATAGCGACGAAATTTCATGAAATCTTCGATGTCGATATAACAGAGTTTGACTGTATTTCATATGAAGTGTTACAGAAATCACTGAATCAATTTGATTCTCGTAAAATAATGGGGAATTATATAACTTAGTGATGGACGAATGCCACTGAACTGTCACCGGTGACTTCACTGTATGACGCAGCTGTTTCTCTTGTATTCGAGAGAGTCTTTGATCTTTTCACAAGTAGGATGGGCCGGGAGCGATTTGCGTCGTTTCTCGACGGCCCTTCCAAGAGCGTATTTTATGTGGGCCTGATTGAGAACAGCCTTGAAGATCTCGATGATGTTCTCACCGGTTTTTGCCGACGCTTCTACGAACCCGCACTCCCAGTCAATAGTGACCACTATCTCGGCCATTTCTTTGCTGACGGCCCTGCGGCTGCCTTCTTCGCCATCATCTTCGCCCAGGTCACATTTGTTTCCGACCACGACTATGGGCACGGGATCTTGCCGTAGCTCCATGATCTGCTCCCGTAAAGAACGGACCTCTTCGAAAGACTGCTCGTCGTCTATCGCGTACACCAGCAGGATCGCTCTCGCAGTGCTGATGGCCAATCGCCTCATGGCCGGGAACTCGTAATAACCGGTCGTGTCCAATATGTCCAAGACCAATCGATCTCCTTTGACCTCGTACTCGCCGCAATGCATCTCTTCGACTGTCGGTACGTGTCTGTTCGGGAAACGGTCGTACAAGAACTGCTGCACTATCGACGTCTTGCCGACGCCTGCGCTTCCAAGCAGCACGAGCCGTGGATGCCGACGGGCCTCGATGCCGCTCTTGCAATCACCTGTAGGCAAACTTAAGCGTGCTACGCCACCGGGCATTTTGTACGGCTCCCCTAATGCTTCGGAAATGGAGAAATGCGAAACGTAGACCTCAATTTTGGAGAAGAGATAAAAGCCACTATTCCAATATCGTTACGAGGCTGCAACTATTGCAATCTTCAAGTGTATCTTTCCAGAACTGGATATCCTACTCTATCAGAACTGTGTTTTTGTGGAAACAATATTTCACATTTTTGGTTTCTTCAAACGAATGTAACCTGTAAATAAAAAATTATATTACGTTAAAAAGTACCTCCGTAAATATTTTTTCCTGTAGAATATAAACACTTTTTTCTAAAATTAATGGCATGAAAAAGTTTAGTGATTATGCATAATATCCAACAGGGGCGTACGCAAGATCATACTTTGTAGGGAAGGGGGCTGAAAAATTTTCTTATGGAGAAATTTTAAATTATTACCTTTCAAAAAGCATTTTATTTAAATTAACAGAAATTGGTTAAAATAGCATTTAAAAGGTACAAGCCGGCCCGCTTAATTGAATATCAACGATTCCAGCACACAATAACCAATTGAAAAGAAGGATAACCGATTATGCGGGGAGAACAATTAAATTACCGTTTTACGTCTGTGTAGTTTTCATATTGAAAACTAATGAAGGATCAATATAAGTACAGCTTCTCGAGTAAGTGCCCGAATGGCATGGTGGTAAGATGCTCGTCTACCATCGTGAAGGTTGTTGTCGGGGTCCCGGGTTCGAACCCAAGGGAGGATATAGATAAGATATTTTCCCTAACGAACTCGAGGCGACCACCGATAGACAGCGCCTTCACTTCCAACCCATCTCCCTAATGGCAGCAAATTGCGATATGGCCAGAGTTGGTGTTTGGTGAAGTAACAGCTTCTCGAATAATTGAATAGAAAATTACCAAATTACCCCCTCCCTCGACCGGGAGTTCAGCTCCTCGAATAAATCAGACATCAAAAATGAAATGAAAATTATATTCAATTACAATGATCAACCACAATACCTGAAGTCTTTAATTTTCATAGGAAAAGTTAGCGCTCTCTATTTTCTCGCCAGAGAACAAAAAAAAAATTAAATTCACATATTGAAGACAACTTTTGAATACTTGGAGGCCAGTACCTATTCTCAAATGTATTTATTTTAACTTAGTGACATATTATATTTTCCATTAATTCAAAACGGTTCATTCAATAAAAACATTATATGTATAGGGAGTAAATGTGTATTAACACAGTTGAAATGTATCAATAGTTGACGTGTGAAGCGTAATATTCGACCTACAGTCGTTAAAAAGTGGGGAATTTTAACATTGTCTCTATGGGAGAAATTTTGACCCCGGAGGATTTTGTCCGCTTAAGCGGGGCCGACTGTATTTTCTTTCGAGATATTAATTTTTCTACTGAAATATTAGATTTTTTCAAATTGTTGTTCGGTTTGGGGAGAGAATCAAAGGAGGCCCGTGCCCCCCCCCCCGCAAACGCCTCTGATACCCAAGCAAAAAATTTCACTTTTACCGGTGAATATGCATAATACATTTACAAGCGTACCCGCTGGTTAATTTGATCACAACTTGAAATTTATCGCTTTATCCGGTGATTATGCATAACATCCCAGTGTAATTGGTGAAGTTGATAAATATGAAAAAAATTCCCAAATGAGTCTCGATAGTATGCTTGACAGATATAATTTAACCCCGATGTAACGAATTCCCATTTAATGAATTTCATGATTTAACCATTTTGTTGCTTTCGAATTGATTGAATAAATGTACCTTTGTAGGCCTGTTACTCTGTTGAGAGACTTGTTACTCTGTTGCGGGAGATTGTCTCGCATTCGCGCCTCGAAGTTGAGAAACAAGAGAAAACAAACTTCAACCGAGACCATGACGCCGGTGGGATTGGAAACCGGATCCTTGCGATGCGAGTCCATTGCTATGACCACTTGATCACCACAACGGAATGCATGCATAGTAACCCGTTTGTTATGCATAATAACCAGATTTATCACATTTACCGCGCAACAAATACACTGCGAAAGAATACTAAATGTATACTTAATGTGACATACTCGGTGAATATCATTAAAAAGTGATTTCATGTTCAAGTATCAACTCATCTGTTTTCAACAAAATCATCTATAACTGCATTATCAGTAAAAGAAGGCATGCGATCCATTGAACAATCGAAATTGGCGCTGATGGAATAAGAGTGTCGAGTTAATCTTATCATGGTATTGGGACTAATATATTATATCATATTTACCACTACGAAATGACGAATGTGCATAATAACCGGAAAATAATGAATTTAGTACCATTTATCATGTTTATACCAACGACTCTTCTCTTGGAAATTATGCGTAATCGCTGGTAAAAATTATAAATTTAGGGAAATTGATCAAACTTACCAAATTGGTGATTATACACAATAACTGATTTATCACATTTACCGTAACGTATGGAATGGAATTCTGAAAGGACGTAAATAAAAGCGGTTCTTAATAGAGGTGGCCCTGCAGTGAGTTTTCACAGTATTATTTCGATCTCAATTTTTAATGTTTCGGATGTCACGGAATTGCACATTCTGTGTACAGCGAAGCCTTACGCATAACCGCCGCGTAATTGCCAGTGTTAGAAGTAATATCTCTTTTAGAATTAATCAAATTCACCAACGACGACGCGCTTGGGTAGCCCATCATACATAATCGCCGGATTGATAAATTTAAGCCCCATAACCGGATTATCGAATTTACCGCGTAACAAATATACTGCGAATGAACACTAAATGCTTACTTAATGTGACACACTCGGTGAATATTATTAAAAAAATGATTTTATGTGTTCAAGTATTTTATCTCATCTTCTTTGAAGAAAATCATCTATAATAGCGTAATCAGTAAAAGAAGCGGGAAGGCATGCGATCCATTAAATAATCAAAATCGGAGCTGATGGAAAAATGGTGTCGAGTTAGAAGAACATGTACAGCCCACGTCGTTATTCCAACGAGTGCTTCGACCCGAGAGAGATTCTTGTTACTGATATTCAACTTGTTGCTCGTGTTAAACTTTCACCGAAAAAAAGTAAAATAATAAGAAATGATAAAAGAGAGAATTATAAATAAAAATTCCTTTTCAACGAACACGCATTTTGAGAACAAGGATTCCTAATTCAATTTTCGCGAACGTCTCTTAAAACAGAACATTGGTTGATTCAATTTCCACTACCTAAAAATATCTCTGATCGTCGTCAATGGCTGAGATTATCAAGTGAACACAATATTTCCATCGAGACAAATGTATTCCATTATTTCTTTTCATAAGCTGAAATTCGAGAGCATTTCCATGATACTTTTTCATGTTACAAATCTTTCTATTTAAAGAAAAGAAGAGGAAAGTAATAATTGCTGTGTGTACCGGTGGTTATAAATAAACTGACGCTATTCAGACTTATGTAGCACCTATTCTGATAGAGGTTGCTTTAGGGGGTCATAGGGGGTCATTTAAGCATTACGTCAGCATTGATGGGGGGCGGGGGGAAGGAGGTTTCCAATGTGCTAACTTTTGACGACAAGGGGGGAGGGGGGTTTGGATGATGCTTACGTCAGCAACCAGCCTTTATAAAAATATAAAATATTCTTAATGATATCTTACTCGGTGTGCCAAAAATGAGAAACCTTTCGATATTTTGTGGGCGCTTGAAATAACAATATCCCTATTGATAAGTCCCCTATAGAGCAACTTTAGTGATCTCTAAATGTTTCGTGGATCCAGGTGATCTGGAAATGTGTTCGGGCCGCTTGAGTGGTCTGGAACTGTGCCACGCATCACTTAAGTAATCCGCAATTTCTGAAGTAAGCAGATCACTGAAGTAATCTCTGAATGTGCCGCTGGTAACTTGAGTGATGTAGAACTGCACAGGGGATCGCTTAAGTGCTCTAAAACTGTGCCACATGTCATTCAAGGGAAATGTGTCACGGATCACTTAAATGCTCTGGAATTGTGCCGTAGGTCACTTGAGCGATCGGTAAATGTGCCGCTTTGTTAATTTTTACAAAATTAGGTTTGAGGGGCAGGCCACATCAGATAACCCCCAGGACCACATTTGGTCCGCGGACCAAGAATAAGGTGTAAAATAGCATACACATCAAACAGTGCTCATAATATCGACTAACTTCATGTCAATTAATCAAAATCATAAGAATTATTTATTTATAAAATTTTATTTTATGCTGTAAGTTTTGTTATGAAATGTTTACAAAAAAGAATTTAAAAAAAAAGGGTCGAGATGTGCACCTTGATGTTGGCTTTTTTACAATAATATTCATCTTGCAGTGAAAAAGATATAAGGGGGCACGATCTATTGTAGCATAGTACTAAAAACTGTATATCTAGGGCGTTTCAAAACTCATGGCAAATACGTTGATGGTGTGACAGAACACAGCTAGACAAGTACAAATGCTGTTAGCTGCCGCAATTTTGAGCAGTTGCTGGGATATATCACTGTGTAATATAGGAAGTTGTTCTTCCTTAAATTCATCGGTATGTCCTTTCATTCTATCTCCGTCTGTCTTGTTTCCTCTTCATTTTATGACACAGCACGTACCGCGCTCTCTAGCACTCAACCACTTGAGTTTCGACCATGGGGTGTGTAGGGATTTAGGCCTGTCTAGTTGTGTTCTATCATCCCTTAACGTATTTGCCATGAGTTCTGAAAAACTCCCTGTACAAGTTACAGTATGTATGAGGTACTTATACTTACTTACACGGGGCCATCGTTTTTTAAGCATGAGCAAGATACGCAACTGCATAGGATAAAAAAACTTGAGGAGCACCAAATATTTGAGTGATAGTATACAGGGTGTCCTGTAAATCCTAATTCGGCTTTCATCTCATCAACCATTCGTCGTAGAGCAGTGTTTTTCAAAGTGTGCATCGTGGGTCCTAGGGGCGTTCCCAGCTTGTGTCAGGGGCAACCCGGCGAGCTGAAAATATTTTGATTTGTGTTCCTATTTATGTTTTGAAGTGGTTCTTTTATAAGTATGAAAATAACTAGTAAGCTGTTCTAGGGAGCGCAAATAAACCATAAATAGGCAAGGGAGCCGTGGGGTTACAAATGTTTAAAAAATACTGTCATAAAGGTATGGTTATAATTTACAATATACTTTAATATGCTCAAAAACCACTCTGTGCCACTTTCGAGAATGCAAATACAGTGTGTCATAAAATAAATAGACGAAATTTTTATACGGTGCTGTCCTCTAACTTCCAGTTAGAAAGCCGTTGTCCTGTCTTTACTGAGGCAAACAAAAAAAATTCAATGTTTTCTTAAATGCAATATACAAATACAACGCCACAACAGGCAAATTGCCCAACGAGGTGGCTGACTTAAGAACATCGTGGATCCCCGAGCCATTTTTTTTGGAGGCCCTACCTACCTCTGCTACACCCCCACACCCCTGCGGAACCCCCAACGAATCGGTACATGTGGGAATGTGCGTGTACGTGTAGTGAAACCTGAAGTGAAGTTTTTTTGTTTCTCTGTAATGCTTGTTATGTGTAGTGCTGCCATCTGCCACCAGTTTTTCTAACTATGAGTGAAGTGTTATGATTGAATGATTTATCGTTGTAGAACTGTTGCTCTCTGTGGCGAGACTTTTTAACGAGGAGATCGGCTCGCATTTGCGCCTTGAAGTTGGGAACCACAGAAAACCAACTTCAGCCGACCACCACTGTGGAGTTCGAACCCGGATCCTCGCATCGCGAGTCCGTCACTATAACCACTCGACAACCACAGCGGCAAATATAGATGAGATATTTAAATTCCAAAATCGGAGAAAGATTGGGAAGGAACAGTATAACGGACAACACTCCTTTCCCCCCCCCCCTATCTTTTCTTTCCCAACTTTTCTCGTGCATTCGAATTCAAATATTTTAGCAAATATTGCATTCAGGAAGGGGAATTTTTTTTTAGGCCTCAGGATAGACAGGACAACAACTTTCTAATTGGAAGTTAGAAGATGAGGGATCGTATAAAAATGTAGTTTTATTTTATTACACACTGACATGAACTGTTGTTGACATGAAGGAATTACGACTTACAGTACACCCTGTATATGTTACGGTAAATGTGACAAGTCGGCGATTATCAGTAATCCCCGGTAATTATGCATAATCACCAGTCGTCTCAGCAGGAGCGAATCACCCCAATAAGGGGGGGGGGTGATCACCACAATCAACCCCCCCCCCCTAAGCGAAATGCGATAACTCGTGAGATTTTTGGAAGCTCTTTATGATAATATTGCCAATTCAAGAAAACGTCGACAAAAAACCGGACATTTTTAAAAAGTCAGGACTGTAACAGGTAATACAGGACAAAATGCAATGCGGGACATACGGTCATCCCGGTACTGAGACTAGTTTTTATTTCTATTTTTTTTTTCAGCTTCCAACAGCGAGCTCTCGATCCATCCCTGTATCGCAGTAAGTTTGATAAATTTTCCTACATTTAACATTTTTATCGGTGATTATGCATAAATCCAGAATAAATTTGCTGAAGTCCGCAGAGAACGTTAAAAATGAATAAAAATTGTAAAAATAACCGAAATAACAAACGGTTTGCAGGGTTAGTATCGCTAGGTAAGGGGCCATTCAAGTATTACGTCAGCATCGGGGGGGGGGAGGAAGTTTCGGATTTGCTGACTTTTGATGACAAGGGGGGGGAGGGGGGTTTGAAGGTTGCTTACGTCATCAACCACCCCTTTTTGAAGATATGAAATATTCTAAGCTGATGACGAAATTTTGCTGACAAGGGGGGGGTCAAAAATGGCGAAAAATATGCTTACGTAATACTTGAATGGCCCCTAACGGGAATTTTCTTAAGACAAGGAAAAAAACTCAAAAGAACAGCCGATAGGTGGCGCTGGTGCGAGAGACTTCGGTGGGAATATGCAAAGGAGACGGTTATAAGAACTTGCGCTACTAATATACAACCAGTTCACAGTTGTAAACCGTGTATGTGGACCTGTTGCACACTACCGCTGCTAGATTTGTGACTCGCCTGCAATAACACATTACATTGATTATTGTTATATTACACACACATCCAGGCGCAAATGCGAGCTGATCTCCCCGTTAAAAAGTGTCGCCACAGAGAGCAACAGTCCTACAAACAGTACAAATATTCAGTCATTGCACTTCACTCACTTCACTTCTGAGATATAGATGGCAGCACTAAAAATCATACACAACACTAGATACATTCACTCAGACTGTTAGGTACACATACTTACACTTCCGGCACAACTCACTGGGTAGTAAATTGCCCATGGCGATAGATCTGAGTCGTGCTCGGCTAAAAAAAAAAGAAATGTGTTATCCCTGTGGTGGTGGTGGTGGTGGTCATGTGGAACATATACTGCTGTAATAAACGATTTGGAATCATCATTCTGTTCGTTACTTGCGATTCTTTTTTTTTACTTGTGTACGCCAGTGCCTCCTATCGGCTGTTTTTGAGTTATTTTTTCCCTGTCAAAAAAGTTCCCTAGACCTAACGATGCTAACCCTGCAAACCGTTTTTATGATATAAACCGTTTTTATTTCTGTTATTTTTCCGGTTTTTATGAATTTAAAAAATTTCTACGGACTTTTTGCCCACCCTGTATGAGAAATATGGAAGAAACCATTCGGAAATATATCACTTTAGTTCAACTACTTCTTCTACATGTGGTGGGTGCACTGCTCATATTTTGCCACAGAAACTAAATCAAATGAAAATAAGGATAATTATATTAATTATAAATGTCAGGGAGAAGAAAACGTATAAATTATTATCAGTCATTAAATGTCAGGTTTATTCACATTATTTAATTAACATTTTTAAACATAATCACCATCACCGGATAGAATCCACCATCCTAGAATGAATATGAGCAAAATGCACAGTAAATTTAAGTAATTCGTCAACGATTTTAACAATACGTGCTGGGGATTATACATACTCCCCAGCGCGACCCAACCCGCAAGGGTAAAAGACTTATATCCCTGGAGGGACAGAGCCTGGGCCGTGACTGGTTTGTCGGGGATTATACATAATCACCAGTAGATGTGATAAATTCTCAAAATTTATGAAAATTGTCAAAATAGTCGGTGATTGTGCATAATAAACACATCATACTACGTAATTACCACAATGACCGTAACACATATATACTTTTTTTAGAGGTCGGGCGTAAAATATGGGACCGGGGGGGGGGTGAGACTGAATACGGGCCGGATTATATTTTCCATAGGTTTGTAAAACTACTGAGACATTTTTGTGGATGAAATGCTACTAAAATGAAATTTAAAAAAAAACAATCATACAATTGAAAATTTTCTAGAAAGAAATTCACAACTCATCATTTCCATACATTTTCCATGCAAGGTCATTTGCTAAATCTGAGCAAAAAAAACCACGTCTCAAATGAAATATTTTGCTACTCGGAAACTTTAAATTCTACAGCAAATGATAGTCGATATCAAATTGTAAGCATTTGCAGCCAATATTATAAAATTCCTCAAAAGAAAAATCTATTATCTGCTAAAAAAAATATTACCTTTCTTTAAGTTTGAATCTCCTTTAGAAGTTATGCGATGTGATAGAAAGTTTTCTTTCAATACGTGAAATCTCGGGGCACCAGCCCTAACAAAGCAACAGCCGGCCGTATACTTATTGTTTTTCGAACGTACTTGACACTAAATTATAAGGAAGTAAAGTGACGGAGAGCTCTCTCTCTCTCTCTTATAATAGATAACATCATTGGCATCATCTTGGCGATCGCCAAACTGACTCCAGAGACTTATTTTATCGACACATTGCTCCCTAAGATAAGCTGAAGTGGAGCATTTTCTTGGAAAAGAAAAATACTTCAGCGTTATTTTACAATGGAAATTAAATACAGTAGACGCCACTTCTCATAGAATCACGGATAATGTTATTATTCGGGTATTGCTATCACTTTTGCAAAGTACGGAACGGACCAATATCATAACTTGGGGAAAAATTTGTTTATAGGTTTGTTAAATTTGTTACAGGACTTCGGTATATGTTATCAATTTGTTTTCGTCGAAAAAATTTTTCCCCACTCATTTTGAAGCTGTTAGTTGATTCAGACTTATTCCTTCCCTCTCAAGTTATAATTACTAACCTGCAAGACTATGTAGATCAGAAAGTACACCCATCCCTTGTTTTTAGACATTGCCGTCTACTATAACCCATGTACATATGCAGCGTGTACAGCTGCTTTTGCAATAACATACCTCTAGTCGAGACAAATATAATAGAAAAAAAACCTCTTTCCTTCAATTCTTGGCTAGTTTCTTTAAGTTGACGAGTTTCACAGTTACTTGGCGAAAATACTTTCTCAATGGAAAACTATGGAACGCATACCGCGCGTACATTAGAAAATTTTCGTAATTAGTAAAACTCATTTGACCGGTCCAATCAAACTTCTCATAATGGCTGAATATTATTAATGAAAAATACAGGATTGTTTTATATCTTAAATCAAAAATATCTTGTTTTAGAACAATATGGAGAAAGAAAACGGGCTGACGTACAGAACATGTAGTAGCTTGCAACCAATTAGGTGGAAAAAAAAATTAGTTGACCTATTTTCATACATCCCATTCGACCAAACGGGACATATGGTCATCGTAATTACTACCGGGATTTTTTTCGGATACAGTTATCAATGAGTTATTATTTTCAGAAACCCCGAGTCTAAATGCGATTACATTCAACGGAGTGGGTATTAGTGTTCTAGAATACCAATATAAAGCAATTCTACGTGTAATCGAGTTGCGGGAAGCTGAAATCACTCGTGAAATATTCAAATAAGCAGTTACAAAATATGTTTTTATTCAATTCGTATTATTAAATATAACAAAAAAGGGGAACAAATCCTTAAAATTAAATATACATAATTTGTTTTGTGATAAATTCAGTATAAGAAGCTAAAAAACTAATAGAAAGGAGTGATTTTATTTTATTTAACGCATACGAATGCATTTGTGTAAAGCAACATAAATCACTTTGTTGGAGAATTGAATATTGTGGCTTAGATTTTGTTTTTATGTTATTAAAGATATATTTAATATATTAAGATATATATATATTTAATATATTAATATATATTTAATATATATTTAATATATATATATATTTAATATATATATATATTTAATATATATATATATTTAATATATTAATATATATATTTATTTATTATATAAATATATTTCTAATATATTAATATATACAAATACCAATACAAATACAAATACCACGCCACAACAGGCAAATTGCCCAACGAGGTGGCTGACTTAAGAACATCATGGATCCCCGAGCCATTTTTTGGAGGCCCTACCTACTACTGCTACACCACACATGCATCCCCCCCCCGCGGAACCCCCAACGAATCGGTACATGCGGGAATGTGCGTGTACGTGTAGTGAAACCTAACGTGAAGTTTTTTGTTTCTCTGTAATGCTTGTTATGTGTGGTGCTGCCATCTGCCACCAGTTTTTCTAACTATGAGTGAAGTGTTATGATTGAATGATTTATCGTTGTAGGACTGTTGCTCTCTGTGGCGAGACTTTTTAACGGGGAGATCGGCTCGCATTTGCGCCTTGAAGTTGGGAACCACAGAAAACCAACTTCAGCCGACCACCACTGTGGGGTTCGAACCCGGATCCTCGCATCGCGAGTCCGTCACTATAAGAGCTATATGTGCTATAATTATCAAATAATTTTCTACTATAAATTTTCTCCATATTTATTAATATATTAAAACTTTGCTGTACCATATTAGACGGTTTTGAATGGATTCAAAAATAATTAAATAACACAGAATGTTCACAATATTGTCAGAATTGTACGTTATTTTTGTGAAACGTATGAGCTCGTTCATCAGGTGTAGTGCATATAATGTGTTAAGGAGGTGCTTCTATCTGTCTTTAAAATCGATGATGAGAAACCAGCAAGTTGGTTGTATATTTTTTTAGTTGCATTTCCGATATTGTGGATCTGCTGCTATATTTGTGGGGAGGTTTTTTTCTTCTCGAAAGGAAGACCAGTGTCTTCAAGTTCAAAAACCGTAAACAGTCGAGAAGTGAAGAAAGGGGCTAATAAACATAAACTAAAACTTAATGTCCAAAAGAACGAAATATATATTATATGAAAACAAAAAAAAACTAAATTGTAATGTAAACATACACCAAAAAATAAACAATCCCTACCATAGCCGAGAGAGTGTTAAATGCTATTTCCAAGAAAGAGAAACCAACAAATATAAAATGTACTTGAGCATAATCACACTCTTCTGCAAAAAAAGAAAAGAAGCACCCCTAAAAAGAATCCGATCATCTCGAAATTTCGCATGCAAATTTATTCATGCCAACTATGCAAATGATTAAATTTTAAAGGCCAATGAATGTTAACTTCGGTCATAGCGCGCGTTTCTACTACGCATTTAGCCCATTGTTTGAAACAGGTAACAACTTGCTACAGACTCTTCCATACCACCCGTCGTACCTTCCAATATCTCAAGGCGTTTGGCTGAGGCGGGGTTAAGTTCACAGCGGCCTTTAAGCCCACAGCATCAGCAGAGTCGTCTAGAGTGGTGTCTCAGCCGATCATCATGGCTGCCAGCAGGCAGACTGGCATCACATTGTGCTCAACGATGAATCCCGCTTCAGTCTTGGGGCAGATGACCATCGCACCCGTTTAGAGAGGCATAAAGCCATTACTCCGGGTGTGATGGTGTGGGGTGCAATCACTTACGACAGCAGGTCGCCTCTAGTCGTTCTGCGTACAACTTTAACAACTGAACGATACGTCGATGACATCCTGCGGCCAGTTGCATTACTCTTCATGGCACGTCACTCAGTGTTCATTTTCCAACAAGATAATGAAAGGTCCCATATGGCTCGCATATCTCTGGACTGCCACCGCGCTGTTGATACTCTTCCCTGGCGATGTTTCATGAATAAATGCTGTTTTCTGGATTGAGTTATCTGGCGTAATCATGAATGGTTAAAAAAAAGTAATAATAACCCTGCTTTTTGAAAGGAAAAATTTTCTTCAAAAGCAGGACGTATGGTGACGCATATTTTCTCGGTAAAAAATGGTGTGCCGCTTTCTTCTAAAGACACATTTGCATAATAAGTTTATCCCAGGTGCCCCTGGGCTATAGCCTTGTCAACCTCCCACCAGAATCATCTTTAGGGGCAGCACACGAAGCTTTGCGCGAGTCGAGTGCTAAAAATCAGATACAACACTAGATACGCATTTAGACTGTTGGGTACACACTTACATTTCCGGCACTAGGTAGTAAATTGCCCACGGCGATAGACCTGAGTTGTGCTCGGTTTGAAAAAAAAAATTACGTCACGAGCTTCGTGTGGAGGCCTTTTTCTATAGGTGGTGTTGTAAATGTCCACTCTAAAATAGCGGCTCATAGCAGGCTCAATATAGTTAATGCTCTGTATCACTGTTCGAAGAATCTGGATTTGATTGGGATTCATCTGGATGTGTAAGTGGAATTTTTGTGTATCTCTGTTATTTTGACGCCAGGTGCATAACATAACAATTTTGATTCCTTAATCCTGTAATAAGCAGTGTAGAGTTCACACTTAAAATATTTTGCTTGTTGGTCTAAAAGTTTAAACTCGTGATACACATGCTACTAAATAGCACGAAAGTGGCACATTTTCTTGCTACTTAGTAGCACGTGTATCACGAGCCTTATACTCATGCGTTGAAAGATTAATCATCAAAGCAGTCTCTTGATCTGCTGATAATGAATATGACTTTTGAAGAATTGAATCTGACTCAGAGTTATATGTATATTTCACTATATAGTTGCCAAATCACTTTTACCCTCTTTTCTCTCAGGCCGGTATTACACTATAAAAGTTTGATAAAATCCCTTTTACAAAACTTTAAAAATCCAACCAATAAAACTCACCGGTTACATTCGAGCAAATGCAACCAATAATCTTATTGATAGAATTTCTCAAATTTTGTAAAATAACTTTTAGAAAAATTTTATAGTGTAATACCGGCCTCAGTGTTAACTTCAATAGCTACACACAATTCTTCTGGGCTCATGGAGTTCAGGTGAGGTTTCACTTTTCGCGACTTCACTTAAGAACACTGTCGGTGAAGAGCATGTTGGTCTTCCTGGTCTTTTAATGGCAAAATTTTTTTGTTGGACCTAGAGCAGCTTCAAATAAATCCTCAGCGTGAAATATAATGTATATTTGCATCAAGCCATAACGAATAATCTTTAAGCAATTGTCCTTTGTCACTTTTGGCCACCGTTTTTCAATTGCCAGTCAAAAATATTTCGAACACACACAGTACTTTAATGTTATCCATTGTTGCCTTAAAAATATCTGTATTGCGAATTTCTCCCAAAATAAAAATTTAAAATCGCTTCAAATCTTGTAATGTTCATGTTTCCTTCCCCCATATGTCAAAAAATGACGTATGAGGAATTTTTGTCGGACTAAAATTAAATTATTTTAGTCCGCAGGTTTCCGTGACCTGTCGGGGTTCTAACCCTCCTGGATATCGTAGCGAGGACCGTATATGCTACCACCGCCCCACGAAAATGCTGTGAAAAAAGCGTTATATATAAAGAAATATTGTAAATCATCATGTCTTCCTACTGCTTTTCAATTATATTTTCTGTAATCACACAATTATATTATTTTTTTATAAACTTTTTGGTTCATTCCTTCACAATTTTTGCTTTTTTTTAAAAATAAATTCAAAAACTAAAAAAAAGTTGCTTTGCTTTTTCGGAAAAAGATTCTTCACTCGTCAAAATGGTTGATCACGTGAGTCTCCCCCCCCCCTTTTTTTTAGTGCTTGAACAAAGCCAACACCAGCTCTGCTTTTGCTGGTGTTAACACAAAGCCGGGCTATTTCTGAGCTTCGTAACGTATAAGTCATCAGTGAGAGACATTCCTTCGCATAGGGTTCTGTCAACACCAGCTATGGCCGGTGCTGTCTTTATCCTTAGTGATTAGCTGTCAACAATGTGTTTTGAAAAGCGGGCACTCCTATTCTGCACGGAACATTTAGTTCTTGTGATCGTTGGTCCACCAACAGGACGATGCTCCTTCACGAACTGTTCTGACAAAAATTTGCGCAGTTTTAAAAAATAAGTTAATAATAGTTTTATACTTATTTCTCATGTGCGACTGAGAATAGTAGTATCTGTTGTTTCGACGAATTCTTGGAATATTCATTAATATGTTTTCTCGGTCGTTTTATTCATCTGTATTAATTAGATTTTGGCTAGGGTTGACAAAGCAACTTTCTGTCGGGATTGGCGTGGTGGTGCGTCTTCTGCGACGATTCACCACAAATGCTTCTCAAGTTTTACGGGGTTTTTTTGGTACGTACCACATACCTTTGTAAAAGTGCTGAATAAATTGTTATGTTTTTATTTTGCTGGTTGGGGCTTATCATTATTTTTGTTGGTCGAATTTATTGTTTATTTTATAATACAGTCGCCCCCCCCCCCCACCGTATTCGCGGTTTCCATATTCGCGGGGGTTTTTTTTTCCTTTTTTTTTTTTGCAACTCTCAGAAATCATCATTGATGGGTTTTGTTTACAAAACTTGAGTTGTTCTTGTTTAGAATGGCTCGCTAATGGCATTACTGTCATCACTAGAGCCGTGGCAATTCCCAAGAGAGAAACGGTCACCTCGGGTTGGATTAACCACAATGTGCGCTAAAGAACACAACCAATTCTACAGAGCCAACTGAAGAGACATTGTCACGTTAGCAAAACAAGTGGGTGGAGAATGGTTCAATGATATAGATATAGAAGTCGAACAGCTAATTAATATCAGTTCAGAGGTATTGATCGAAGAGCAATTAATGCAGTTGACTGATCCTGAAACTGAAGCGGTACCAGATGAAGAAGATCAAGTTAAAAAAGTAGAAGACAAGTTCACCATGAGTAACATAGCGGAAGGGCTTCGCACGCTCAAATCAGCAATAGATTGTTTTCATATCATAGATCCCTCTACGGTACGCTCTTCACATGTAGAAAAATTGGTAGAGGAAGCCTTGTCATTATATTTCAATACACTTGATGATATGAAGAAACGGCAAATAGAAATCACAATGTTCTTTCAGAAACATCGCCAACAATTTCTGCACCCTTTTTTACATTCCCTTATACCTCTGCGTTATCCTGCTCTTTCTCATGTTGTTCAATAAACGAGATATACAAGAAAAAACTACGGTTTCGGTTATTAGCGGATTTCCCGTATTCGCGGTCACCCCTGGAACGTAACCCCCGCGAATACGGGGGGGGGGGGACCTACTGTATATAAATAGATTCCCCCCATGTGTTGTGATTTTCCTTCGGTCTCTCTCTCGAAACGATCACTTTGCCCTTAAAGTGTTTGATTTGTAAAGTTAAAATTTAAATGAACACGCGACGCATTGTACGTCCCGATAAACAATCGATTATCGGGAGAGAGTCGCAACAATACAGACTCCTCGAAAGAGGGGGGCGAAAGTAAGCTCGTCATGGCCCCTTGATTTTTCTGAGGCTTTACCTGGCAAATTCTCGAAAATTCACACCAGTTCTCATTTTTGTGAAGGCCCCGGGTGAATGTCCATACGCCTCTATGCCAATAATACAAAATTTTTACCGGAACGGGGGAATTCTGACTGACAGCTGCTTTTTTTGAAGGCTAGATTACCACAAAGTTGTAGTTGGTACGTTGTTTCAAAGATGGCAGCACAAGTTAGAATATTTTAGGATACTTTTGTATGTACCATCGAGCTTGTATTATATTTTTTAATATTATATATAAGCTCGAAGTTTTGTACCCCTCTGATTGTTCCAGTAGGGTTATAATCACAGAGTAATAATAATATATAGTATATCTTCACATGTAGAAAATGTGTATAGTCTATGGTCTGTCCACAAAATGTTCCATGGCCATGCATGGTCCACTTCATAGGCGGAGATAGACTTGGAAGTCTGGGGGGGGGGGCAAGGTCATTATTGCTGGGAGGGCAAGGTCATTATTGCTGGGGGGCACGATGATGATAATGTCAATTAATATACACGCATATACATTAGATCAGTCGACTCCACCTTTGACGCTAGGGGGGGGGCATTCCCCCCCCCCCCCGTATCTTCGTCTATGGTCCACTTCCATCGAAGCAAGAAATTGCAGGGTGAAATGTTCTCGTATTGGCAGGTCCACAGGAAACAACTCTTGAATGTTATGCGTAATAAAATGAAATGCGTAATTTTGTATGGATAGCATTGCAGGATGTTTCGTAAAATTTTACGAACTGTGCTGACAGGCACGTCGGGCCAATTCCCCGAGCACTGCACATTCCCAAAGCACTGCTTGACGCTTCCTGCAATGCTATAGCCACTTGCTCCACTGAAGTCGAAGCAATTGGTTTCCTCCCTCCCCAACAATTGCTCGTCAAACGAACCCGTCTCTTCGAATTTAGCAATCATCTTCTTTGCCTCACTAGGTAGTAAATTGCCCATGACGTAGACCTGAGTTGTGCTCGGCTTGAAAAAAAAAAATCATCATCTTTAGACCGTTTGCAGACATCAGGCCAGAGCTGCTTCTAATACCCTTTATAATGTCCGGAAATTCTTTAACGCAGATTCCACACAGTCACCGTTCTTATAAAATTTTCAAAAGCAGAGCCCGATCCTTCAATAACAACGTTATGGCGACCTTCTCGGATGCCGAGAACAGTGATGGTAACCTCGTATAGCAAAATTTCACTTTTGACTACTTTCCCCCCCCCCCCGTACATTCAGAAATTTGTGCTGCCATCTATCGATGGAAATATATAGTCAATTATTTTACACTAGAAAAGCATTTTGTTTTGCATTTATATATTTTTTTCAACAAAAATTCTTTTGTTTCTCAAAATTTCCCACAAACGTCAAGAAATTTCCCATGGGGACCAATTTTGGCCAATTTTTCCCACGAATATGGGAAATTTCCCACGAGTTACCACCACTGGGCCGAGAAAAGAGATGTAGATCTAAAATTTAAATATTATTTGATCTGGCGCTCTGTATCACTTGTTCACGGTCACTGGGCCGAGAACAACAGGAACTACATGTTCCCGCCAATTCCAATGTGCGGTGTGCTCTTCTTATGACGAGTTCAGCGCCATCTATTGGTTAATCTTCGTTTTATATTTTTATATAAAACGTAAAATTCAAAGTTTCTTTTAGGACTGAGGAGCATGGGCGGAGATACGGGGGATCTCTGCCCATAGATCCCCAGTGTCAAAGTGGAGTGGGCAGATCTAATGTATATGTGTGTATATGAATTGACATCATCGTGGCCCCCCCCCCCGGCAATAATGAGCTTGCCCCCCTCCCCCAGACTTCCAAGTCTATCACCGCCTATGCTGAGGATGTTGTCAAAGGTAATTTTTTGAAATTGCTGGTGTGTTGGCAAACTTAAAGAATTTTATGGTATTGCTATCCTGTATTGTATCAATTCTTTTTGTTGTTTTTGTCTAATTTATGTTTGTCGGATTCTCCCTTACACCTTGGGGTATAGTTACTTCCCATGCTTCCTAGACAATTGAAAACTGTACATGTATAGGTTCCCAACCTTTTTGGAGCCAGCGCCCCTTTTTTTAGTGCACGACTCCATAGCGCCAACCACCCTTCTCCAGGTAAACTATATTGTACATATATATATATTGAAAACAAGGACAAATTTTTTAATAATTTATTAATTTATGAGAAGGTAATAATATGTATTTTTCTCACAGTATTTGATTGAAAATATATATGCTATTTGGAAAAAATGAATATAATACCGTTAGTGAGATATCTGAGCTTGATGTGATGAAACTAATTTCTCGATGTTTGGTGCCATTTTTGTCATCAATAATCTTGAATATCCGCGTTCCGCTATTGGCAATGTTTCTTTTCTTTGTTAATAGACTGGTGACTATGCTAAATCCTCTCTCGGTTGAATATGATGATGGGAATGCAATAAAAAACTTTTTTGCTGCAGCCCATAAAACCGGATATAATGTTTGAATTTGACTTTGTAGCCAAAATTCCTGATACCCTTTTCTTAATTTTTATTTCAACTCTTCATTTGTTGAAAATTCTATCAACTCTTCCTGCAGCGATAATTCTGTTATTTGAGGAAGGTTCAAGGACCCATTCTGGAGTAGTCATGTTGACTACATCCTGAAATCTATTCGTAAAATCTTCTGTCAGTGCTTCTCCAAATGCTGGCAATAAACCAAAATGTCGTCATTAGTTGTTTCAATTGAAGAAAGCATTGGAAACTGATAAAATTGTCGTCTACCAAAGTTTTGTTTGTAAAAAGCAAGTTTTGACACGAACGCTGAAATAATTCCTTTTGCTTTGATAAAATTCAAATCATTACCTCGAAGTTGTACATTAATTTCATTAAATTTAGTATATAAATCGGCCAAAAAGGCGCAATATCACTCTTAAATTTCAATAAATTCTCTCTCAATGAATCATCCTTGTTTTCAAAAAACTTTGTGGCTGATTCAAAGAGTTCGTAAAATCGTTTCAGACAGGTACCTTTTGACAACCAACGAACTTCTGTATGCAATAATAAACGATTGAAGTGTCTTCATCGTTTTCATCACAAAGATTTCTAAATATCCTGTTATGGATAGCATTGCTTCTGATCTTGTTAACTGCTTTAATTACATATTGTAGCGAGCGATGAAAGATTTTTTAGCGACCAAATGTTGTCGGTGAATCATACAATGCACGGCCACTAAATTTGGTACGACTTTTTTTCAGGATTGAAATGAATCCACGGTAGGAGATTAATATCACCGGAACATATTGTGTTTATTACAATGAAATGCCTTTATGATTTTACCAGGGTTATTAAAATCAAAACAATAAAAGTAATAAACACATTCTTACTTTTGGTGGTAACAATTTACCCTTGATATGAAGAAATTCCGAAATACATTGGTTGGTATTTATAATAATCTTTAACCTCTGTCCACTGCACTATTGTACCGCCCGGGAAATATTGCCCCGGAAATTTAAGGTCTATATGACCTTGAATTTTCTTCACATGCTTAAAAGGGCGGTACCTTCAACGCCAACTCAATAGCCTTGTTTACATGGGAAATGAAAAAATAAAGGGAAACCGCTATTCGCCAAAGCCAAAAATTTTTTGCTGAACAGGGAAAACTGGCAACTCTGTTTCCTTATTAAGCAATAGCGACAAAATCGCAAGGGATTATGAGAAATAGTATGCACACCGCGAAAATCCCCAAGAGGATATCTAAATACAGTATTTTTCCTCCTCTCTCTTTACTCTTCTTTCTCTACTAGGGAAAACAGTCATCAAGCCAGTGCCTGAACTCTCAGTGATACCGCAATATTGAACATGCAAACCGGGCTAATATAACTTGAACATGAAACGCCCCCCTCATTCTTCTGAACGCCCCCTCAATATGACTTGAACAAAAAACGCCCCCCTCAGACTTCTCAGCGCCCACTGGTGGGCGGTAGCGCCCACGTTGGGAACCACTGATGTAGACTATGAAAGTCACAATTAGGTGCGGATAATATCTGGTACTTTTGAGAGATAGTTTGGGAAACTAGATAAAAAAAATTTTAAGTAAAATGAAGGAAATTTTCCTTGTTTTTGGATGATTACATTGCTCATTTACAAATAACAGGTCTTACAACAACCAAAATTTACTTTTTCCCTTTTTGATTTGGGATTTTGTCTTATTACTGAAATTTGTCATAGAGTGAATTATGGGTCAGAAATTTTTTATCATTGGAAGGTACTGTTCAACTAAATCTATAGGTACATATACCTGCACACATAACTGATCTTTAAAAATTGTTGAGTGTGAATCAAGTAAACCTTGCTAACTTGACATTCACTCATATTTTTCAATGCCCTTGTGGTGTTTGAGCTACTGAAGTTCTACTGTGATTAGTGTAAAAGATGCTTTAGTTTCGAATTTATTCATATTGAATTATCTGAAAATATTTTTCAGACGTAGGCTCAGTTACAATTATTGTGGATAATCAAGGTTTTACTGCAGTTATTTTTAAAATATTTATAAATTAAAATTAAATTTCCTTTCCTTATGTTATACATATCAATAAATTTAAGTGAATGTGTTTTGTGATGCCAAATTCAGTAGAAACGTGGAGGTATCTAGCTAAATAATTTTTAGAGAGATATAGATGGCTTTTTTCTCAGCCAGAGATATCAAGGAAACAGTTATTTTCCGGATATTACGCTGAGGTGAGCTCGGAAAGAAAAGTCATCACGTCTCCGCCGGGACTCGAACCCAGGCCCTCTTGCATACCGGGCAAGCATGCTACCATCATGCATCCAGTGGTGTAGATGGTAGCATGCTTGCCCGGTATGCAAGAGGGCCTGGGTTCGAGTCCCGGCGGAGACGTGATGACTTTTCTTTCCGAGCTCACCTCAGCGTAATATCCGGAAAATAACTGTTTCCTAAATAATTTTTGTTCCTCAGGGTGTCTACTGGCACGGAAAAGTCACAAAGTCCAGGAAAAGTGATGAAGTTTTGGAAAAGTCACCAAGTAAAGAAGGTCAAAGATTTTTTTTTGAATCAATTTCCTGATTTTACTGGCAAGTTCCTGAGATCGATTTTATCCCGAAAACCATGAACTTATATTGGGCTACACATTGCAAAAGCCAGATAGATTCATGCAACCATGCAGTGGTTGTTGGCTAAGAGCAATTTGCAAATGTTACCAAAATACACGTATTAAATCTAAAATTTTGCCAAATAACAAGTATTAAATCACAAACATTTCATCAATTTTCACAAATTTTTCTCCGATTTGGTAACAATTTCTTCTAAGTAGCTAAATTGTAAAACACAAACAAGAATCCAGTAGGAATCAAACTCAAAATTGAGGAAGCAACTAACAGCAAATATTCATCCATCTATCATGTTTTTAATTTTTCTGAATTGCAACATAAATGGTGGCATGTCTCCTGCATGCACACTGATGCACCAAAGAACATTTAGATGTTTTATGGTTTCAAAATCGGCTCTCTTATTAGTTATTGTCAAAATCTTTTTGACCATTTTATGTGCCAAGAAATGCATGTGTAATTTTTCGTGGGATGGTGGTCATAGCTTTTGAATTTTATTTGTAAATGATTCTATTTCATTAACTGTAACACTTGATTTTTATTTCTGGACTCTATGGTGCAGAGGGCACTGTGTTAACCAGTCAACTGTCCAATTAATTTGTCCGAGCGTTACCCGCAGTGCCCACTTTTTTTTGAAGATGCACGCACTTTTCCCTTTTCTTGAAAGTTTGAAACATTAAAATATTTTTTTTATAGCTCGAATGTGTCGAAACGTAATATGACACCCCAAAAGTGGGGGGGGGGGGAGGTCATAATGTCTTGTGACTAGAAGAAATGCTGTTGATGGATTTATGTGGAACCATAGTAGTTGAACCTTTGCTAAAAGATATATGAATAATAAAATAGGTGTAACATAGAAAGGGAATCAGAAATCGGAAAAAAAAAAGCGATGGGAACGACAGTTGTGCAGGGGTGCACGCTGGTTCCATACAACAAGCAATGCAGCCTTGACACTGACTGTTTAAAAACCTGAAGTTCAGGTTTTCTAACCAATTACTGTCCGTGTCCAAAAATTTATATTTTGGTTTAAAGAAATTAATACAGTCAAATCCTGTTTTAACAAATACCGTTATAGCGGAAAAATCTTGTTTTAATAAACACTTCTCTAATCCCCCAGTTAAGTGTACGTGGGAGCAATGCAAAAACCTGGAATTCCTTTATAACGAAATATCGTTATGACGAAGTGATTTCTCCGGTCACTTGGAGTTTGCTATAACAGGATTCAACTGTATATTGAAAGAAAATAACTTTCCTTACTATTTTAGCCAATTCTTGTTGATTTAAATGCTTTTTAAAAGGTGATAATTCAAAATTTCTCGAGAAGAAAATGTTTGTGCCCCCTCCAAATGCTGATCCTATGTACAGTGATTGGCACTCTGACATTTCATAATGATGTTTCCTTTTCAATCTAACGGTTTTTAATTTTCAAATTGAAGTATTCTTTTTTTTCCTGTGTATATTAATTATAATTACCAAGTTCAATGTTGAATTTTTTGTTTTGTGCTACGTGTGTGTGTATGCGCATTACATTTTTTGCATCTGGGATCATGATCTGAAAAAAAAGCTGTTGCACAAGCATATTTACACAGCTCGTAGTAATGGTCAAGGGTTTGAATAATTATCCTATGACTTATATTACGGGGTCTATCCGGACCTTTCTCATAAGGTATTGTTTTTATGAAAAATTTTCCTTATTTTTTTTGTAAGAAGGGTCATTAATTTTGTGAAAAATAAGCAATTTTGTGGGAAGCGAATCTATCACAAAAGAAATGAAATGCCAAATTTATGGTTCCTTTAATTTCATATTTTGTGAAGGGTCCGTTTTTCAGATCAGGAATTTTATGAAGGGTGAGGAAAACAGACCCAAATTTTGGCTGGACAGACCCCTGTATAAGTAATACATAGAATTGTTATACACGATTCACATACTTACTGAAATGAGTTGTAGCATTTTTACTTATATTGCATTTGTCCATATATATTTGAGTGTGTGTGTAAAAGCATTTGTAACGAAAGAAGGTATACACACAGTTCCATATGTATTAAGACCATACATATAGAAGTGTTATATATGCTTCACATTTTTACTGAAATGAATTGTGACTTTATTATTTCATAAAAAATCTGAATATATTTATATATATTTGTGTGTGTGTGTGCATGTAATCATTTGTAATGAAAGAAGGATAATAAAAGAGTTCTGAATTGTGTCATTGTGCTCTTTTCTGAGTTTTCATCTGTGACTTCCGTGCAATTTGATGTTACTGCTAGAAAATAAATGTGCATTCATTTTTTTTCTCACTTCTTGTGCTCCATCGAAGTCCCTGCTGAAATTGAAAATTGTTGTTCTCTCTGACACCAAGGTTCGGAATGTTTTTTTTAAACAGAAGGTATTCTACAGATTCATGCAGAGGATAGTTTTGAACCTCTGTAATGGCAGTGGTGGTCGGCTGAAGTTGGATTCCTGCAGTTTCCAACTTCAAGATGTGAATGCGACTTGGTTTCCCATTTGAAAAAGTCTCTCTTCAGAGAGCAGACATGATGAAAATTTGAGAGCATTTACTACCTTTATTTTAAAATATGTAAAACAGATAACAGCACCATCAAAACAAAACACAATTCTGACAACATAAATATGTTAGGGTCACATACACTCACAACACGCATTCCAGCATTTTTGCTTGAAATCACTGCTCCATGTAAGTGCGTGTTATATGTAAATAATATGAATACAATATACACACGTTAAATTAATGTACCAACTCTATATGCTTATCATTTTGCACTCGCGTGGTTATTATCCTGGTATGTTTTAGGAAGGGCTCATAAATATATGTGGGGCAAACCAGTAAATGCGATAACTCAATATTATAAACAAAATATATGTTGGGAGGGGGTGTCTCTTAAAGAAAAGGATCTTGATAAGTTTTATGAATTTCGTTAATTATTTGCAATTGCCAGTTATTATTCATTTTTAATAATTACTGGCAATTAGAAATAATTACAGCATTATCACTTTCACCATAACTAATATTTTGTATTTATAGGAATATCAAATGACTGAACTAGTTTTTGTACCTATGTTTCCTTGTATTTCATGCTGCATTTTTTAGCTGTAGAAGAATAATAGTGGTGGTTTATATAGTTAACAATATATGTGTTACAGTAAAGTCAGACCAAAGTAAATAATTATTTAAGTACACACTCGTGCATATTCGTTTTTCATAAATTACTTTGTAAATTTACATGTTCATATCTCTCCAAATGAATTATTTCGCTTCTTGCGAAAAAAAATTTTAAGACACAGGCGCCACTATAAGTATAATACAGAAAGAATACATATATATATATATAAAATACGAACTACACAGGTAAATATAATAAAAACAAGTAAAAATGGTACAGAGTTTTTTTTTCAGATTTCAAAGTGGGAGGCATTTGAAGTGGTTTATGCCTGTGGGTGCTCATCTTTCATTTTGGTGTGAAAATTCTACTTCGACATCACTCATATGCTCGGTGACATTTCCAGATGACTCAAGTGGCCCACAGCGCATTTTTAGATCACCTGGGTGGCTCAAGGCACAGAAACTCAAGTGCCCCGCCCTCCTCAAAAAAGTTGAGCACCTTTGGTGTACGAAGTGCATGTACGGTTAAGAAGTAGTAGTCTAGGAAGCCAGCTAGCTTACTTTTGCTGACAAAGGGGAGGAGGGTATTAAAATTAGCCTAAATTGTGCTGGCATAATACTTGTATGGCCCCTTACAGAGACAAAATTTCACGAAATCTTCGATGTCATTATATAACCAAGTTTGACACTATTTTACGTAAAGTGCCACAGAAATCACTGAATCAATTTGATTCTCGTAAAATAACGGAGAATTATATAAGTTAGTGATAAACGAATGTCACTGAACTGTCACCGGTGACTTCACTGTATGACGCAGCTGTTTCTCTTGTATTCGAGAGAGTCTTTGATCTTTTCACAAGTAGGATGGGCCGGGAGCGATTTGCGTCGTTTCTCGACGGCCCTTCCAAGAGCGTATTTTATGTGGGCCTGATTGAGAACAGCCTTAAAGATCTCGATGATGTTCTCACCGGTTTTTGCCGACGCTTCTACGAACCCGCACTCCCAGTCAATAGTGACCACTATCTCGGCCATTTCTTTGCTGACGGCCCTGCGGCTGCCTTCTTCACCATCATCTTCGCCCAGATCACATTTGTTTCCGACCACAACTATGGGCACGGGATCTTGCCGTATCTCCAAGATCTGCTCCCGTAATGAACGGACTTCTTCGAAAGACTGCTTGTCGTCGATCGCGTACACCAGCAGGATCGCTTTCGCAGTGCTGATGGCCAATCGCCTCATGGCCGGGAACTCGTAATAACCGGTCGTGTCCAATATGTCCAAGACCAATCGATCTCCTTCGACTTCGTACTCGCCGCAGTGCATCTCTTCGACGGTCGGTACGTGTCTGTTCGGGAAACGGTCGTACAAGAACTGCTGTACTATCGACGTCTTGCCGACGCCTGCACTTCCGAGCAGCACGAGCCGTGGATGCCGGCTGACTTTGATGCCGCTCTTGCAATCGCCTATAGGCAAACTTAAGCGTGCCACACAACCGGGCATTTTGGACGGCTCCCCTAACGCTTCGGAAATGGAGAAATGCGAAACGTAGACGTCAATCTTGAGATGAGAGGTAAAAAACACTATTTCAATATCGTTACGAAGCTGCAACTATTGCAATCTTCAAATGTCTTTCCAGAACTGGATATCCTCCTATCAGAACTGTTTCTGAGAAAACAGTATTTCACATCTTTGGTTTCTTCAACACGAATATAACCTATAAATATAAAAAAAAAATCAAATTACGTTAAAAAGTACTTCCGTGCATATTTTTCCTGTAGATTTAAACACTTTTTCAAAATTAATGACATGAAAAAGTTTAGTCTAGACTCTGAAGTGAAAAATATGTTATGGTAAATGTGATAAATCGTTTATTATGCATAATTGAAACAATCTTCTGGGGGTAAGTTTGATAAATTTATCACGTCTACCGGTGTGATTAGACATAATACCCAACGGGGCGTATGCTGGTTTGGTATTTGGAGGGGCACAAAAACTTTCTTTCCGAGAAAGTTTTAGTTATTACCCTTCAAAAAGCATTTAAATTAACATGAGAATTCATTGTATCGATGTACGATCGTAAAATTTGTTAAATTCGATTTTGTTATATTGAGGTTTGATATCAAAATTCGTCAAATAAGAGTTAATTATAGGAGCTATTTTGGGGATCTTCCGAAAAATTCGTTGAATCAGAGTTCATGATGTTCGGTTCAAATTCTGGCTCACGAGTACGGTTATCTAAATAATAAATCTTACGTCAATGGGACTAATATATCATATTTACCACTACGAAATGACGAATATGCGTAATAACCAGCAAATGTGATGAATTTGGTACGATTTATCATATTTACCAACAACGATTGGGAATGTTGCATAATCGCTGATAAAAGTGATAAATTTAAGAAAATTTATTAAACGTACCATGTAGTTGACGATTATAACACAATAATTGGTTTATTACGCATAGTTATCGGATTTGCTATAACTTATAGAAGGAAATTCCGAAAGGACCCAAATAAAAGCGGTTCTAAATAGAGGTGGTCCTGCAGGCAGGGCCGTTTTAAGAGCATCATGGGCCCCCAGGCCAAGTGGTTTTTTTGAGGCCCTACAAGGTAAATTCAAAAAAATTTCAAATCTCATTTTTGTGAGGCCCTCTTTTCTCTTGAGGTGCCCGGGTGGGCCCATGCGTTAAGACGGCACTGCCTGCAGGGAGTTTCACAGTATTATTTCGATCTCAATTTTTAATGTTTCGGATGTCACGGAATATCACATTCTGTGTACAGTGAAACCTTACACATAACTGCCGGTATTACGCGTAATTGCCAGTTAAAAGTGATATTTTTTTTCTAGAATTAATCAAATTCATCAACGATAACGCTTGGGTAGCCTATAGGGCGCATTAGTGGTGACGTTACGACCGACAGTGCTGATTCCAAACATAAGCTGAGGAGATTATAAAGAAAAACGCAATATAGGACATAAAGATGAGCCTGTGTATAAATTATTTTTCTAAAAAAAATAAGATTAAATAAGACTTGCGAGCTCTTGAAATCGAAATTTCAAACTCTCGTGAACATGAAGTGTTAGAAATATAATAATAATATTTCGTCTCTAATTAGATACGAGAGTTTTTTTATTTCTCGCATGCTATCTGTTCACGTGTGTTTGGCCTAATTGCTCTGAATATGAAGTAGAACCTCTCGATAATGGACACCCATGGAACCAAAAATTTTGTCCGCTTACGGGCAGCAACGATATACCATTTAACATGATTTATGCGTCTTCTTCATTTACACGCCGTTTTGGCTTCTGTGCTATTGGTTTCTATGCATTTTCATTACTGCAAAAGTGATTACACCGGTGGTTATGCATAATCAAAAATCGTCTCGACAAAGAAAGTTTGATTAAATTTCACTGCATTTTTATCACTTTTACCGGCGATTATGTGTAATTCCCAGATGAAGTTAGAAAGTCTGATAAATAAGAAAAATTTATGACCTTTGTATGGTATATTATAAACTTTCATCGCTTCATTAAACCAATTAATTATTTTAACCCGTACATGATACGTGTACTAAACATATATTTTGCAATGAAAATCAAATTAAATTAAAATAAGTGTGAAGAAGATAAAAACATTCTCATAACATTATCAGTCTTATAATGTTACAAAGGTATCAACAAACACAATCAACACATCACCATTCGAATTCACTATCCCGGAGCATTCAGTTAATTAAGTAATTAATTGATGATTTATCATATTCACCAACACGAGCTTGGGACATCTTTTTGAGTGTGATAAATTCACGATTTATCACCCAAAGTTGATAAATTGGAGTTTTCCTGTTTTTACTGTCGATTATCGAGAGTGTCCCCTAACGAGGAGTGAAATACCTATTAAATCGCTATTCTATGGAACCGGGAATCAGAAAAGTGCCCGATAACGGGGAGTGTCCGTTAGAGGAGGTTCCACTGTATATCTTTCATTAAATTTGAATTTTTGTTTATTTTCAAATAATTTTTGATCATTTATTTCTTTTATCAAATCAGAAATTTGTCCCGATTATTCGGAACCATTAATTTCAAAATTTTCATCAATTATGAAATTACTTCCTTCAAAAACTTAATTTTTTATAAATTATTACTTTTAACAATTCTGAAATTACTCTTGACAATTCCTAAGTTATTCTCAATAATTCTGATTTCTATCAGTAGTTCTGCAATTATTGCTTTCAGTAATTCTGTGACTATTTTTTCATTAATTGTAAATTTTCATTTATCCTAAAATTATTTTTTTCAATAATTCTTAAAATTATTTTTTTCAATAATTCTTAAAATTATTTTTTTTCAATAATTCTTAAAATTATTTTTTTCAATAATTCAATATTCAATTATTTCTTCAATTCGATTCAATCAATAATTCCATGATTGAATCCATGACTTAATGCAGGAATCAAAAGCATGGCTACTAAGCTAAACGCACGTGAAAGGATAGCATGCGAGAAATAAAAAAACTCTTAGCTAATTATAGACGAACTATTATTATTATATTTTTAACATTGCATGTTCACTTCACGAGAGTTTGAAGTTTTCATTTCAGAAGCTCTCGCAAGTCTTATTTAATCATATTTTTTTTTTAGAAAAATAATTTATACAGATTCTCATCTATGTCCTACGGCGTTTCCCTTTATAATCTCGCTCAGCTCATGTTTGTTTGGAATCAGCGCTGCCGGTCATGACGTCACACTAATGCGCCCTATCACGCGTAATCGCCGGTAGGATAAATTTATGCACAATAACCGGATTATCACATTTACCGCGTAACAAATATACTGCCAACGAATACTAAATGCTTACTTAATGTGACACACTCGGTGAATATTATTAAAAAATGATTTTACGTGTTCAAGTATTTTATCTCATCTACTTTGAAGAAAATCCCCTATAATAGCATTATCAATGAAAGAAGCGGGAGTGCATGCGGTCCATTAAAGTACCAAAATCGGTACTGATGGAAAAATGGTGTTGAGTTAGAAGAACATGTGCCACCCACGTCGTCGTTCCAAAGAGTGCTTCGACCAGAGAGATTCTCGTTACAAATATTATTTAACTTGTTACTCGTGGAAACTTTCACCGAAGAAATTAAATAATAAGAAATGATAAAAGAGAATTATAAATATAAATTCTTTCCTAACGAAAACTCGTATTTTAAAAACAAAGATTCCTCATTCAATTTTCCCGAACGTCTCTTAAAATAGAAAATTGGTTAATTCCATTTCCATTGCCTATAAACAGTATCTCTGATCTTACACCTCGTGAACATCCCTCTAGGGGAGTTTAATCCTTTTAATAACAGTCACTTATTCTTATACTCATTAAGATACTTGTGAGTTCGGATTCTCATTTAGATGCCTGTCAATCTACATACCCGTTTGAATGATCATCAACTCACATACTCGTCAATTTTCAACTAAATTTGAGTTCGCAAGCAATCAATCAATGATCGATAAATCAAACCATTTCACCTTATATAGCCTAAACCTCATCAATCCTTATAACTTTCCATGCAAAATTATTTGAAATTTATCAAAATTTATCAAATTTGAATTTATTTTTATTTTTGTATGAAACTTTTCAAAAAAATTATTTCAAGAATTTCACAAAAACGAAATTTAAACAAAAAATGGTGAAAACTGCCCCTTTTATCGCAATATATATCATGCTGCAGTGAATGTAATATAGTACATATAGAGTTGTGTCGTTATAACGAATTCGAAGATACCAGAGAAGATATTTCGTTACAAAGGAATTCCAGATTTTTACATTGTTCCTATGTGAACATATCTGGGGGATTAGGAAAGTTTTCGTTAAAACGAGATTTTCGCTATAACGGTATTCGTTAAAACGGGAATCGACTTATAAAAGCGCAATCCATCGAAGTGGATAAGTCAAAATAGCATTCATCAAATAATGCTTATAATTTGCTTAACTTCTTGTCAAAAAAGTCATCAAAATAATTTATTTAGAAACATTTATTCTGCAATGCTCTTAGTTTTTAATTAAATTGTTATGAAATGTGTTTACGAAAAAAAAAGATCGAGATACTATGATCGAGATGTACCTTAATGTTGGCTTTTTCACAGTAATTATCATATTGCAGTGAATACAATAAAATTGACTTATGGGGATTATACATAATCTATTGCTACATACGTACGAAGTATAGAGTTATTGCGGCCTTTATCTCAAACTATTTGTAGTAGAGGTACCTTTTGTAGTTTTAATTTAAAAAAATGCTCTCAAGAGGCGTTCAAAAATTTCCGTGTGGCGTCTTAACGCACTGGCCCACCCGGACACGGCCCGGGCCCCTCAGAAAATAACTTCTCCCGGGGCAAGTGAATTATGTCGATTATGCCGGGGCCGAATTATGTCCTTTGCGTTTATTTGACTGTTCAGGAAAAATTACTGTTTGATAGCACCAAAAGGCACACTTGCCCCTTGTGATAAAGTACATTTTTGTTTTTTGCTCCTGGTATTACGGTCCCAGGCCCTATCTTTTCCCCTCAAGTTTGCTCAGCACCTCCGTTGTCAACGTATGGTTCAAAAGCGTGATATATCATGTAAATTTTTAATGATGGAAATTTTTTTTTTCATTTTGTGTCCAACGAAAGCCTAAGCTGCCGCCAGGGTGCACCGCACCCTTTGCACCCTCGTTTAATCCGCCCCTGGGTAAAAGGGTAAATCGGTGAATATCCCTTAATTATTTTATGAATAATCACCAGTCATCTAAGAAAATTTTCCTGCATTTATCACTTTTATCGTCCTGGCGACCTTTTTTTTGACCTCGCACAGGGTACGCTGGGTGAGGTGCCCTCGCTCCAGTTAGATTGTCGAGGGGAATGTCCATATCATCCACTTCTCATCTCAGGTGATTATGCGATCGAGAAACGGATCGTTATCCTCCCTTTTTGCTGTAATAGGCAAATCTAAACACGCTTCTCTATCATCGAGTCAGTTAATTGATGTTGAACCCATTTATCGAGTTATTGCAAACAACTAACGAAATTTTGTGTACTACCCCAGAACACACTCTAATATAAATCAAAACAAAACTACCGCGATTATGCAAATTAGCCTGTAAAAACGACTACAGCAGCTCGTCTGGCGCCATCTATCATTTATTTCTGTCAAGAACTTTGTTCCCCGACTAATTACAATGGAAAATTTTCAAAAAGAGAAATTCAGATAGTTATTTTCATTGGGGAGATCATACATTTTCCATTCGAGGTCATTTGATAAATCTGGACAAAAACCTCGCCTCAAATTAAGTTTCGCTACTGGGGAAAATTTTAAATTCTAAATCAAATTACCTGATAACACTGAACAACAATGAAAGTATACATGAAAATATACCGCTCCGAATGGTTTTGTCTTGCTGCACACGAATATTTCCCATGAAAAACTTTTATCGGTTCTCGTTTTGGAGATATTACAGTATCATGTAAAGTATTAAAAAAAGTGCTTCACACAAGCAGTGCCACCGAACAACAAAACTGTGTCCGACATAAAAATATACAATTCTGAATGATTTTGATCAACTGAACACGAATATTACTAAGAAGAAAAGTTTTATTGGCTTCTTGTTTTTGAGATATTACCCTGTTAACAGTTAAAAGGTGTTTCACACGAGCGTTATTGTCATAGGCGGAGATAGACTTGGAAGTCTGGGGGGGGGGGCCCTCGATGATGATGTCAATGCATATATACACAAACATTAGATCGGTTGACTCCAACCTTTGACGAGGGGAATACACCCCCTCCCCCTGCATCTCCTCCCATGGTTATTGTATTGGTAAAAAGTGGTATAAGGACATAATACAACATTACCAGGTGGGGTACCAAAATGGTTAATCTCGACTACTGTTGGACAATTGTAAAGATAGAGAGAAATGATGTCACTCTCCGCTGTTCATACAAAGCCTGGATAACCAAGCGGAGATCGAGATGTAGTTCTGAAAGAAAATTCACATTCCTCTGTGAGGAATCGAACCACCAATCTCACTGTCCCGTTCAGCATTCATACATATGGAATAAAAACGTCTGCCCTCTGTAGTTCAATGGTTAGAACACTCGCACGGACAGTGAGGGATTGGTGGTTCGATTCCCACACGGAAGAATGTGAATTTTCTTTCCGAACTACATCTCGATCTCCGCTTGGTTATCCATGCTTTAGTACTTCGAATTTTAAAGATTCTTCCTATGTGCAATACAAACGCAATGCAAAACGAAATACGTGCCAGGCGCCGATAAATGAAGTATTGTGTGATAATAAATTTGTATGTGTTTTTTTTGCCTTTCTATGTATTTGTGTTTTTTTTTATGTATATTAATGTTGTGTCCCTATATATTGGTGAAGTTTCTGTATATCTGGGTTTTTATATATTTCCGTGCATTCATTTATTTTCCTATATGCTGTGTTTCAATGTAACATATTGTGCTATTATTTGTGTATTAAATGTTAGCAATTTCACAGAAAACCGTAGGTAATCACGCTTTTTGTGTCAAATTCGTGTTCAGTACACCGAACTACATAAGAAATGACTATTTTTTTTGACTATTTGTTACGGACGCAGAAATTTTGTCAAAATTTGCTGTTCGGCGTGAGCGACATCCATATGTAAGCACTAAACAACAAATATTTATTCATAGAGATATGATATTTTTATTACCATTCAGTCCATTAATGAAAAAATATTGAGTTTGCACATTATGCTTACATGTAGAATATTATTTTCAGAGTATCATTATATATATATAAAATATTTAAAAATATTTCCAGTGGTAGTATGAACAGAAGAAAAAATAACTAATCAACAAAGACTATGTTCGACATGTTGATGCAATATCAAGATTCAAAAAATGAGCGAACAAAAGATTTAATTTATAACGGTTTCCTGTGGGTGTCATTTACTGACAGCTAACGAAAACCTTTTATCAATTATTCTAAAGAATACAATAGATCATTTCTGAATTCAATGCATAAGTCCAATTGATAAAATCAAAAACTGATTCTTCAAAATAAATTTTTCATGCTAAACAAAAACAAATATCTCACCTTCCTTAAATCTTATTTAGGGGTTATGCGATGTAATATAGAAATTATGCGATGTAATAGAAAGAGTATCGAGAGAGTTCAACACGTATCTCGGGGCACCAGCATAAAACAAAGCAACACGTCTGCCGTACTTATTGTTGTTCGAACGCACTTGACACTAACTTATGAGCAATAAAGTAAAGTGACGGAGCCTATAATGGATAACCTGATTGGCATCATCTTGGCGACCGCCAAGCGGACTCGAGAGATTTATTTTATCGACACTTTTTGCCCGAAGATAAGCTCGCGAGTCGAGTAGAACATTTTCTTGGAAAAGAAAATACTCCACCGTTATTTTTCAATGCAAATTAAAAACAGTTGAACTTGGTTAATTTGAAGCTCGAGAGAACTGAAAAATTCCGAATTGTCCAATTTATCTATAGGGTGATTCCATAATTACCCTCTCCGCATTTTACTGGCGAATCGTTGATCCTAGAGCTAGTTGCAATTAGAAAAAGGTACCGAAATACCGCGTTGAGAACTCAGATGCATGATTCATGTTGCAAGGGGTTGTGCAGTTATTAAAAGAAATTCAGGTCATTTGAACCGCACCACTGTCATTTTCTGCATGCGAGGGCTAATCAGACCGGGACCTACAATTTATTGCCGATTAGGAACGTCAGGCTTGGTTTCAGGTTGACTCATTGCGGTAGCAATTTTTCCTGCGATCACGTCGCCGTTTCTGTTGTACCTTGTGTCAGGAAAGTTTTCTGACAAGGATGAACCGGGTATCGAACTCGCGACTCCTCTAAACATCCTTTGGTACTTTAAGCGAGTATTTTATCGACCTGGGCTACCGCGCCCCAAAAAAAAAATTTAGAAGGTAAGGTTACCATGTCCTCAAAAACAAATTACATGGTTGCCCCGTTTCTGAGGCCAACAAAAAAAAATTGCACGTTTCTAAGTCCAATATTCACTGAGATATTCGATTTCGAAAAATGGATTAAATCGGGAAAGAATAGTATGAATAAGAGAAAGAAGTGCTGTCCGTTTTTGTTATCTCCCAATTTTTGATTTCGAATTTCTCAGTGAATATTGCACTTATAAACGTGAAGTGTTTTTTTATTGGCCTCAGGAGAGACGAGGCAACAACTTTGTAATTGCGTTTTTGAGGACATGATGACCGCATAAAAAGTTAATGCATTTTAATATTATTATATTTATACTATTATACTATTATTATTTGAAATTTTTTTCCAGTTGGAAATATGCCTTTTGTATCAACGGCTCACCAGTAGAATGCGGCGAGAGGGGAATTATAGAATACCCTGTATACTGGATCCGTTGAATGGCTACAAATCGCAAGTCAATCATTACATAAGAATAATATGCGTATGTATAGTTGGTCTTAGCTGCTACATAATTCCATTTATGGAATCGGTATCATTGTACAATTCCTTGATCGCGTGCACAAAATTTCCAGAAGTTGAGCAATACAATTCATGTAAAGTGGTGCTCTGTTTCGTTTCATTTGGGATGAGCAATTCAATAAGCATTAAATTATCATAAAAAATTAAAAATTTAGAAATTAGCATTTTGAATTCTTTCTATACGGACAGTTGTTTCTGAAACTGCCCACGGGTCATCAAAACACTTTTGGCGGACTAATTCAGCACGGATAATCCTTAATGCGTAAAAGACGCTAATTTAGTTTATGTGGTTTTGCCGGTTTCCGATCATGAAAACCGGCAATTTTTTTCCGGATTGAGTCGTTAAATAATAATGTAAATTAAAAAGTAAAAATTAAAATAATTAAATCAAAATGGAAATAATTAAATTCTGACGTACATTTTGACATGCAAAGGGTGCCGTTTCTAAAAGAAAAAATTTCCGTTTTTTATTACAAGTTGTCATAAATAACCCGACAATTCCTCATACGTTACTCAGTGGACAGAATGTTTAGCAGGGCTGTTCGAGCCAGAGAAACTGAGTTCGGAAAAAAACAGACCGAATTGCACGCTTAACTTCGGAAACGCCAGCAATTTTTTTTAACTTTTATTTCTAAAGATTTACTATTTATTGAGTTGGGGTCAGGCAGCCAGCCAATACTCCCTAGATCATTGTTTCCGAAACTTTTTGTTCCATCGCCCTCTTCTTTAGAAATTTTTTTGTCTCATCGCCCCCGACACAAACGTACCCACAGGATCCTATGTTATACTTATGTAGCTTCTATCGTCCCCCTGGCCCCATTCCATCGCCCATTAGGGGGTGATATTGCCCGCTTTGGCAAACACTGCCCTAGATAATGAAGGTTGAGCGAATTGGTCGAGAAAAGTGATTACTTGTGAATATATCTCATCTATTTGCTCATACGAAAATCGTGATTGTTTTTCCTCTCCAATTTCGAATTATCAAAAATACTAGTAAGAAATTCAAATTGAACAAGAAATTGTATCGTTAAACTAAATAGAAAATCCAAGGAGAGTTCGTAAAAGTTTGAATTATCCAAAATTCGAACTATCCAAGTTCTACTGTAATACCAACATAAAGAAATTCTATGCGCGTTGGTGAAAGCTTAAAACAAGCAATTATAAAATATTAAATTCGATATAAGAAGCTAACAATTTATTTATAACAACTTATTATATTATATAAAAAGATTTGGTTTTATTTTATTTAACGCGTTCACAGATGTACTTGAATAAAATAACATGAGTCGCCTTGTTGGAAAATTGCCCATTTTGGCTGATGACCAGGGCCGAAACTAGGCTGGGGCAACCGGGGGAACTGTCCCAGGGCCCCGAGCCAAATGTACAATGATTGTACTTTTATTTTGCATAATTTTTTCCTTTTTAATTGCCCCCTCCCTCCCAGAAAATGTCTGCCCCGGGGACCAGTAAAGGTATAAGCTACGGCTCTGCTGATGACTTGTACGGGGCATTCCTGTAATTTTGGCCGTCGCAACTATTTTTATAAAAACTCCTGTTTTTCCCCTCATTTTCAACAAGGCTCAGTTTGAATTTCTGAAATTGAGAACTAAGATTATTTTTATGACTTACATTTATAAGACAACCATAAATACATTATGGGCATTATATAGTATTTTATAATGTATATATATATATTGTTTATAATTTTTTGATTGTGTTTTTAATAGGGTTGCTGTATTTTTGAGAAATATATGACATCCATATTTGTTATGGGCATCTTTGTCTCAGCCGCCTCGTTGGGCATTTTGCCTGTTGTGGCATTGTATTTGTATTTGTATATAAATTATATCATGATAATTACGACTATAACATAATTAATTATACTGAAATAAACATATTCATCTCACGTATTTGCCAAACATAGTGAATTACATTTTGACTTGCAGTACCAATCATTCTCAGCAATTGGTGATATTTCAATAATTTTAACAATAGCTGGCAACTTTACTTGACTTCGGCAAATTTTGTTTGGTTCTAAATGGAGACTTAACTGACCTTTGACAAATTTTTCTTATTTTTCTTACCGCTCTTATAAACGTGAAATGTGTTTTGTTGGCCCAGGAGAGACAGGACAGCAACTTTCTAATTGGAAGTTAGAAGATAGGGGCGGGGGAAACCGTATAAAAATGTAGATTCTTTTTATTTTATGGCACACTGTTTTAACTCTCTGGTACAGAGTGATTTTTGAACATTCTTTAAGCATTCTTTAAACTAGAACCATACATCTACGAATACATGGTAGATTTACGACGAATAGTTGATGAGATAAAGGCCGAATTAGGGACTCACAGGACACCCTGTACATAGGTCTAAATCACAACTGTGTAATGCAATCCGCGTCTGCCTGTGGCATTATTGTAAATTGATCTCTAATGAACGAAGGTGAGCTAAACCATTCTGGTTCATCCGTTTCCGACAACTGTAATACAATATCCGGTGTCCGAGACCAACGTCAGCGGATGTTCGGGATTACATCGATGCTTGCAAGTAAAAATACACCGTAGCGTAGGGCAGCAATCAGTCATGTTCCCAATGAACAAATCACTTTTGAAAAACGAAACAATAAGCAGCAGAAACAAGAACAGCCTTGAAATTTGATATACGCCAGAATGATCAGCAGATCATTTAGCTTGAAATACGCCAGATCCCAAATACGTAAAGTGAAAACTCTTCAGCGCCACCTGCATTTAGATCCGTTTTTATTTGGGTCCTTTCGGAATTACCTTTTATATATTTAATATCAATATCTCCCTTCACTTCTTTCGGAATAGTGGAAATCGCTAACTTCCCCCCCCCCCCCGTAAAATGGTCCGACCTTTTTCTTTAAAAATGTAGGCTTTCATTTGGTTTTCAGCAGGTGCAAACTAAGGGGGTATAGGGGAAAAACATGAATTCTCAACCCGTGACCCACGGACCAAATGTGTCCTACGTAGTCATCAGATGTGGTCCGCGACAAACTGGAGACACATTTCCCATGAGACAGTGCGCTGAGATCACTTTGTGTGATAGAGCCTGGGTGTCTCTCGGTGCGTGACAAAGTACCAAACCATCAAGTGGCCCACGAAAGATTATTAAACCATTTAAGTGGATTACGACACATTCCCAAATCATTTAACCTTCCAATGGCACATATTCAGACCACTCAAGCAGCTCTAAGCACATTTTCGAATCACTTCAGTGGCCGGTGGGCATATTTCGCGAGTGCACCGCTATTCCGCGATTGTTCGATTTTTTTTTCGTAATTTTTCCTATATAGCCAATCACGTTGCTTCAGCCTCTACGATAGTTTACGCAACTCGACGATGGTTTTTGTTTCGTATCTGATCTCCGAACAACGGTGCAAACGAGGGAGATTTTTACATCGCTGATCTGCGAGACATTTCAAATGTGCAATCACTCTATTTTCAGTGATGCATTTTCAGATTATTCAAGAGCTGGCAGCACATGTGCAGATCGCTCAAGCGGCCCGCGGTGCACTTTCAGATCATTTTAGTGACTCGCGGCACATTTCCAGTTAACTCAAATTTCCGCGGCTCATTTTCATGTCGCCTGACCGGTTCAAGGCGGCACTTTTCCAATTATTTCAAGTATCCCGCAGCACGTTCCCAAACGAATGAAGTGGCCCGCACTCTCCAAAGGGTTGAGCATTCTTGCTTTAATGCATTTTCTTTGCTAGAATCCGGGATGAAAATAATCTGCATGATTTATTAATTTCGATATAATTAATGTGACTGTAAATACCAATCTCACATACTTGTCTCAGAGGTTGATTTTTTCCCCGTAAAATATATTTTGCCAGACTTGTTTCTCTGTAATTCTTGGCGAGGATTATTTAACCTCTTTACGATCAGGGAGGTTACATTGCGTCCAAACACCAGTGGAATAAATTCACTTTATTTCTTTAACCTCTTTATCCTGATCGCGAAGGGTTACTATAATCATATGAAACAGTTGTGTGTGTTCCCCCCCCCCCGTTCTCTCACCACCATCGTGATATCTCAACGAGATAACGATCAACTGATAACGATGGTGGCGGTTCTACTCAGCTTCCTCCCCCCTCCTCCTTCTCACGTCATTCTCCCCCCCCCCCCGACCCCACTCTCATATAATGTAATCCTTCTATTATCTATTGTCTCCCCGTTAAAAAGTCTCGCCACAGAGAGCAACATTCCTACAACGATAAACCATTCAATCCTAACACTTCACTCATATTTAGAAAAACTATTGGCAGATGGCAGCACTACACATAACAAGCATTACACAGAAACAAACTTTACATCAGGTTGCACTACACGTACACGCACATTCCCGCATGTACCGATTCGTTGGGGTTTCCGTGGGGGGGGGGGGGTGTAGCAGTACTAGGTAGGGCCTCCAAAAAGTGGCTCGGGGATCCATGATGTTCTTAAGTCATCCACCTCGTTGGGCAATTTGCCTGTTGTGGCGTTGTATTTGTATTTGTATTTGTATTTGCACATAGAAGTGAGGAAGAGAACAAGTAAAAAAGGCAAACTATAAAACAAGTTTTTAGTTGAGGACGAAAAAACAAGAAACTTTACCAATACTTTCTTATACAATTATCTCTCTGTACTGTTCCTTCCCACCCTTAATTCTTTTTTTCTTTCTTACCCCGTCTTCCTCTTTTTTTTTTTAACGTGGAACAAGGCTACCACATTCATCGGCTATACGTATAATACAGATCCTTCAAATTTATCGCCAGCAGCTTGTAAGTGAAGAGGTTAAAAGTGATATTTGCCGATTTTGGCAACTTTTCCTGCGAAAATTAAATATGATCGTATTTATGTGATCCTGATTTCCCGAATGTTTTTTTCCATCAAATATGGTCAGCTTAATCATAATGAAATAACAATTTTGCGTACGTTGTACGGTATTTTATTGCATCTCATTTTATGTTTTTTTGTCCAAAAAAGATCTTGCGCACTAATGAATTAACTAAAGGAATAAAATTTCCTTTTATTTACAACTATTGTAGCAACATCATGATGTGAAATAGAATGATGATAAAACCAATATATATTATTTTACAAACGAAAATATGTTTCCAAAGTGAAAACTCACAAGCGTAAAGCCAATCATAACATTAACACACAGATTAAATCTTAAATGTATTCCTACTTTAAAAAAAAGATGAAAATTTATTTACCGTGTAAAGAAAAATAAACATTCAGAAGCCTGAAAAAATTAATGTACGTGATTTAGTTTATTTTTTGTTTATCAACTTCGTGTTTTCTACTATATTTACGTTTTTTTTAACCATTATAATCTCCCTTTGAGATGTGTTTTTCGATTATTTTTTTCCCTCTTCTATTTACTTATTCTTATTTTCTTTTCCTTGGCGATTATTTATATATTATGTGTCTGTAAAAGGAGAAAAAAATCGCATTGAGATCGATTTCGTGGTTTCTGAACATGACTCTTGTTGGTTTCCCTGCAGCGAAAACAAGAAGTAAAATACATAAGAGAGTGTTTGTTGATCGTAACAGTAGTACAAAAACATTGTGGTGTTAGTTTTCTTCTTAGCTCCTCTTCCACCTCAATAACATATTGAAGTATGAAATTATTTGATGTTGCGTATTGGTGCTGTGTGCGAAAAACAATAAATACGGTCTGTTCCATGAATTTAGGCACAGTAAGAAAATAGCGACAAACGGGAAACTAGATGACGCAGCAACAAAAAAACTCTAGAGATTTATTTACGCGCACACACAAAAAGCTGCATATACATATTATCAAATTTCGGATATGTGAATAAATACATACATACAGCGTGTGCAACAAGTATAAGAACAAGTATGAAAGTATTTTATGTACACTTGTGTATACGCAGAATTTTCTCAAAGGGGGGAGGGTTTCAATTTTTTTTCTTCTCGGGGGGGGGGGGTTAAGTTTTTTCCTGCAAAATAACACTATAATCTTGGCTTGAGGTGGGGGGGGGGGGTTAGAACCCCAACCCCCCCCCTTTGTTTGTGTACTCCAATGCTTGTATGGAAGCAAGAGTTTCAAAAAAACATTTTGAAGTTCCTAGATTACACACAAAAATATTTTACATATTTATTAGTCTTGCCTTAGCATCAGATCATTCAAAAGCATTCCTTTTCATACACAGTTTTGTATACTTTTTCGATGCAAAGAACGCTATCGTGCCTTTATGGCTCCTTTCAGCTCCATAACAGTTCGATAATCCTTCCCATTGTTGGTCACTGATTGAGATACGATCAGGGCTGTATAGTACGGCCTGTTTCATCCCTTTGAAGTCATGCTTATATCCTTGGCTGAGTGGGCGTGGTCACGGAACTACTAAATGTTAACCACACATGCACCTCGTCTACATTCCTCTGCGGAATTTCTAACGAATTGATGCATGTTGGAATGCGCGTGTCTGTGTAGTGAACCTGACGTGAAGTTTGTTTGTGTGTAATGCTTGTTATATGCGGTTTTTCTCGGAACTAAACTGCGTGACGTGACTGCTAAAGCACTTTTTTTGGCAGACGACATCAGCACACGAAACGTGCTGATTTTTTTACATTTTAGTTGCTTTTTTTACTGTTTTAAGTAAGTGATCTCTAGTTTATGGTATTGTTTTAGTGTCACAGGTGGCATTTTTTTATAATCTGTAGGCTAAGAAATGGATTAAATCCAAGAAATAGTTGGATATAAGTAAGGATATCGTTCGGTATTAGCATGAAAAATAACTTCAAACAATTGATATTAGGATTATATATATATATTCGCTTCCCGTGTTTTTATGCTGCAGGTGTATTGATAATAATGAAGTTCAAGGCTACTCCTAATTCAAATGGAAAAAAAAAAATCAAAAATATTAGAAAGTTTAAAAGATAACAGCAATTATCTGTCTCGAGAGTTGACTTTCAATACTGCTTCCTACTGAAATAGAGCAGAGGAAATCATTCTTAGTGGAAATTACCTCACATTACCCCGTAATTGGCAACATTACTTGCCTTTGACCTTTTGGGCTGTGGCTCTACTTGCCTTTAACAATTTTTTTTACGATAATTGGTGCGTGATATCCAGTATGGATCACGATTTCCCGTATTTTTATCAAAGAAATATGGTCAGCCTAGGCTTCTATCGCGTTGTGTACATTCATAAATTTATGCACCTTGCGCTGGCCGAATTGAACCTCTTGGTGAGCCGAATTTCACCCACAGACCGGAGGTTGTACACCCAATACTTTAACCCAGGGATATTCAACCTTTCAGATACCGCGGGACAGATTGAAACTTCCCACGAAGCCCGCGGGTCAGTAACTAATGCTGAGGTATATGTAGTTGTAAGGAGTCCAGATTTACAAGGACTTCTCATATAATTAGTCATATCTTGATAAAAAGGGCCAACGGAGGCCTCAAATTGAACAAAGGAATAACTAAAGACGCTTATATAAGTATATTCTGAAATTATTTATTTTACATATTATCAATTGTGATTAGTTCTGAAATAATGTATTTTACCGGTTCTGGAAAAGTTTCTGATGATTACAGATTAATTTAACCAATTCCGATTAATTTCGGTCTGAAATCAATTTAAATGATTCTATAATTATTTATTTTGGTAAATCTGAAGCTATTCCATTCTCAATATACCTTGGAATGATTTCTTTCAATAATTATGCAGTTATTCCTTTATTAATTGTGAAATTATTTCTATATTAGAAATTACGAAATTATTCCTTATTAATTTATGTAATTTTTTTCCTAGATTTGAAATTCGTTGTTTCAAAGACTCTGAAGTTTCATCGATTCGAGAATTGTTTCTTTCAATTATTAAGAAATTATTTCTCTCACTAATTTAGAATCATTTCTCTCATTAATTCCAAGATTATTTCTCTCATTAATTCCAAGATTATTTCTTTCATTAATTCCAAGATTATTTCTTTCATTTATCTTAGAATGAATCGTCTTTCAATGTTCCCAACCATTTTCGAAAAATTAACAACAGGGTCACGACAAAAAGCTCCGAGAGAGAAAGTGCGTGAGAAAGGCCCCTGCTTTATATATATATATATATATATATATATAACCATAGACTAAAGATATATATTACCATTATTACTCTATGGCTTTAACCGATGACAGACTATTGTCCTGAAAAACCTTCTTCTGGCTACGCAGATACGTTTTCCCTTATTCGGTTCCATTATAATAGCTAAATATTATTTCTTACTCTTGAATCAAAATATTCATAATTAATGGAAGTTATAACGCTTTCATATATATATATATACCGTCTTTAATTTTCAAATCAACATTCATAATATGAAATTGTGCGGACGCTTTAATCACACTTTTCGCTGTAATTGAAGTTCATACTAAAGAAGAATATCATGTCAGTGACCCGTCAAGTTTCATTTCCAATTAACGCACCACAATACCTCTCTACTTTGAAATATTATTCAAACACGTCAAAAGTGCTATTAATAGAATAAAAAATCAAAAGTGCGAAGAAATAATCCTCTTTATTTTTACGTATACCTATGCAAAAATCAATTATTTTCCTGTTGCGATCATCACTGCACCGTAATAATTAAATTCTTTTATAAGTACTTCAATGGATTCCTCTTATAGTCTGGTCGTTGCTCTTGGAACATTCCATTGAATATTTCTTTTTTAGGGTTCAATAAAACACGATACTGGAATCGTTTTATTTAATTTCATTTATTTTCTGAGTGGAAACCTTCAAAAAATTCTTCAGAGATATCGAAAGACATTGTTAGAGGCGTTAGAAAGAAAGGTTTTAAAAGAAAAGTGAGAAATTCCTAAAATTTCGAAATTCGAAACCCCCTGCAATGACATAATGCAATATACAGGGTGGGCAAAAAGTGCGTAGAAACTTTAAAAATGAATAAAAAAAGTAAAAATAACCGAAATAAGAAACGGTTTGCAGGGTTATCATCGCTAGGTCACGGGAATTTTTTTTGAGACAGGAAAAAAAAAATTACTCAAGAAACAGCCAATAGGTGGCACTGACGTACACAAGTCAAAGAAAAGATACGCTTATAACAAACTCCAAATCGTTTATTACAGCAGTATGTGTCCCACATGAACACCACCACAGGTGATAACACATTGCAGGCGAGTCACAAATCCAGTAACGGAAGAGTGCAGCAGACCCACATACACGGTTTAGGGTCCGTTCAAGTATTACGTCATCATCGATGGGGGGGGGGGAGGAGAGGGGTTTCCGATTTGCTGACTTCTGATGACAAGGGGGGAGGGGGAGTTTGGATAATGCTTACGTCATCAACCGCCCCTTATGAAAATATGAGTTAGGATTCAGAGGGGCAGAGCTGATGACGAAATTTTGCTGACAGAGGGGGAGGGGTCAGCGTTTTGCTGACTTTTGCTGACAAGGAGGGGGGGTCAAAAATTGCTAAAAATTTGCTTACGTAATACTTGAACGGCCCCTTACAATTGTGAACTGGTTGTAGCGCAAGTTCTTATAATCGTCTCATTTGCATATTTTCACCTAAGTCGCTCGTACCAGCACCACCTATCGGCTGTGTTTTGAGTTTTTTCCTGTCTTAAGAAAATTCCCGTAACCTAGTGATGCTAACACTGCAAACCGTTTTTTTATTTCGGTTATTTTTCCGGTTTTAATTCATTTTTAAACTTTCTACGCATTTTTTGCCCACCCTGTACATGAAAACACATTGGCGAGTTCTTTTTCACTATCAAACTCGGTTATAACGGCATCAATACTTTGTGAAATTTATACTTTATAACCCAGGTTGATACTTTCAACCATTTCAGTATGAAAAATATAATTAGATGCAATCAAATTCTTTATATATACTAGAGTTTAAATTTGATTGCGATAAGTAACCATATTTTACCGTCGAAAATTCGAGATCATAAACACGAAAAATCACTGATGCTCGCCAAAAATTTTGCCAGTTGTCAGCGAAATCGTTAATTACGGCTTATAAACAGCCCTTGGAGGTAAATAAAGCGCTACATTAGAACCTCATTATAACGGTCCCTATTAATACACACAGTTTAAAAAAAGTTGTAATATTATATACAGTTGTAATAAAGAGATTATTCTTTTATCAGTTGAATATTTTTTTTACCTTGACTTTAATTTCCAATTTCACATCCGCACAGAGGAATGTGAATTTTCTTTCCGAACTATATGCATCTCAATCTCAGGCCTTCGTACGAACAGCGGAGAGTGCCATCGTTTCTCTTTATAGGGTCATCGATTTGTGAATTCTCATTGACTAGCGGCTTAGGTTTTCTGAATATTGTTCAGCGATGATCAAAAATTCGAATAGAATGCTCGGTTTCATTTTCAAAAAGGTATCTTCGCGTTCTCCTAAAGTCATTCTTCCGCTTTTCCGAGGATCAGTTCGTCCTGGACTGGAATATGCTGTAAGATTTTGGTGACTATACATACACACCATCTTGTTGGCACGCAACGCTTGAGATATGAAGAAAGACTCAATTTCTTGAATATGCTTGTAGGTATACTTACGTAGGTATTGTCGGGGGGGGGGGGGGGGGGAGTGGAAGGAATATGATCTAATTGCTCAAAGTTTTCGACGGGATGGATAGAATGGACCCTGAGTTATTTAATACACCGTGAATCTTCTCACTGCATATTCCTCGACGAAAAATGCTTGTTTGAGCATCTATTAGTGTTCTATCGCCTCCTAAACTTTGTCCCACGAATTAAGAATCAATCAGTAGGGTAAGCAATTTTTATAGCTAACTGCTGAACTTTCATTGATGTACACCTAGACACCACTATAAGAAGTATTTGTTACAAACCGGACTTTCATTAAAACGAAAAACCCCTAATAGTCCGTTATAATGAGGTCCAACTGTATTTAACCGTACATAATGCATCTCGTAATCATTTCTCTAAAGGAATTGGTGCATTTGATAATTTTTGTCCCACCACGGTCATTTTCTGCACAAGAGGGCTAATTAGACCGGGACCTACAATTTATTGCCTATTCCGAACGGCAGCCTATTTTTTATACTCATCGAGAGGTTGGTGCGCTAACCCCCTTGATGGGGGACTCCCTGCAGTAGGGATCTTTTTCCGTGGTCATATCGCCGTTTCTGCTGTACCCCTGTGGCAGGAAAGTTTTCTGACTAGGACGAACCGGGTATCGAACTCGCGACACCTCTAAACATCCTTTGGTACTTGAGGCGAGTATCTTATCGACCTGGGCTACCGAGCCCAAGGAATTGGTACATGACGGAACGCTTTGTATGTGTATGTGTGTTACTGTAATGTATTTATGCCGTGAGAGTTCTACTTCTTTCGTTTTACACTGGTGTTACCATCTGTCTTCCATATTTTGCAGTGAAAAAAGCAGATGTCTCAGTTTTCATATAGTAAAAGTACCTCGTTGAAGGTCTGCCTGCTCTCTACGGAAAGAGCCCCATTTTCAAATGGAGGGGACTGGTTGGTATTGTCTTGTTGCACGTATGGATGTAAAGTGTGTTAATATATAACTGGGACAAACAATTACTGACGTTATATACAGGGTGATTCAGAAAAGATGGGAAAAACTTTTAGAGGTGAAAGTACAAACCAATACGAGCGATTGTCATCAAAGAATGCACGGTCTAACGTGAAACGCAAACGCGTTTCGATACGGTCGCTCCGCGAACGTTAAAACGGCATTCCTGTTGAAATTTATCAGGAGAAAAAGAACACCGTGCATGCAAATGTATTCCGGGAAGAAGAAGAAACCGTATGCAAATCTGCGTCACAGTGAATAAAGGGCGCGGACGCCAGCCCTATGAAGTTATTCCAGCATGCAACAGTTCTAACAGTTGTAACGTACGGGATAATGGCGCACTTTTAGTAATACTGAGTCCGCGCCTATTCCCTGTGACATAGATTTGCATACGGTTTCTTCTTCCCTAGGTTACAGTTGCATGTTCTTCTTCTCCCGATAAATTTCAACAGGAATACCGTTTTAACGTTTGCGGAGCGGCCGTTTCGAAATGCGTTTCATGTAACACCATGCATTCTTTGATGACAATTGTTTGTATCCGTGTGTACTATCACCTCTTAAAAATTTTCCCCCATCTTTTCTGAATCACCCTGTATATGAGGCGCCGTTACAACTAAAGTAGTTATAATCGAGTTTAACTGTATTTTTTGGATTTCAGCGGAAAATGTTTCCTATAAATAAATTTTGAAACATGTATAATCATTTTAGGTACACATTGTGCACGTAAGCATGTACAGAAGAGAAAAAAAGATACACCATAGAATAAGAAAGAGTGCTATAATATATATTTGTCATTATCCCTAATTTAAAATAATTCTCTCTGTGTTTCATTTATTCGTTGCTATTTCCGTAGATTACGTGACATTTCCGGAGAGTTCGCGGAATTCGTTACGTTATATTTATTTATTCATGTACGAAACATAAGATTATATGAATAAATAATTTTTACCGCTTATAATATATATATATATATATATATATATATATATAGGCTATATGTTTACAAAAGGATTTTTCCGTTTAAAGCTAATTAACTTTTACTCCGTAATTGGAAAAGCGTATCGAGGGCTATTTTTAGTAAATTAAGCTTTATAATTCGAATTCTTAACTAAGTACCAAGAAATAGAATCGAAGCATTCAGGGCGCAAATAAAAGTTTTGAGCTTTTGGCTCTTCAGTTTTGAAACCGTTGATCATAGGAACATATTTTCAATGAAAATAAATATTGAAATATTGTGTGGATCTAAACATACGTCATGTTTTACAAGGCGGAGTGTTTGTATCTTCTATAGGGCGTCCCATAATTCCGTAAATAGTTTGGAAATTGATAAAAATTGAAGGAATTCGTATCTTTGAATGCGAAAAAGTTAATCTCAAATGAAGATTTTTGTTTTTTTTTAATACAGAAAAAAAGTTTGTTCAAATCCTTGTCGATAAAGGGTGTTGCACAAAAGCAAATCACAGTATTCTGGGGCCCGAACCTTTCTTCAATCTGTTCTGTGTCCGAAACGTTCGTAAAACTGCACCCGGCGATTCTTGGCTGAGGTAAAAACTTCACGAACAGTGCTTTACCCACGAATTTCAACATCACAATGAAAACTTTATGAAAGAGCCAGTAACAGGAAAATTTAGAAATGAATTGTAAATCGTACACCCTATATAGTGTAGGATTCTGATTTTCATATTTAAGTTATTTGCTTTCGTGCATGCAGCATCCTCTGTCGACAAAAATTTGAAATTTTGTGCCCGGCTTTGTGCCAACAACACAAAAGCCGGGAGTCCCTGGACACTACAGTCTACAATATGATATTTTTGTGATTTATGATTATACGATTGGTGGTTCCACCGAAAAAAAGGGAAAATCCATGAAGTATAATACACATAAGGAATTTTGTCTACGTGAGATAGAGGGCGTCCCATAAATCCGTAAATAGTTTGAAAATTCATAAAAATGAAAAGAATTGGCGTACTTGAATACAGTTCGGGAAAAAATTATTCTCACCAAGGGAAATTATTATTATTTTGCTACAGAAAAGAGTATTTCGAATTTTTGTCGATAGAGAGCGCTACACGAAAGCAATTCGCATAATTCCATGTAAAACAACCTCCTCTATCTTTTCTGCATCCGAAACGTTCACAAAACGCTCAACTCGTGGTTGAGGTAAAACAACCTGGCTAAATGTGCTTCATCCACCAACGTCAACATCAAAATCAAAAGCTTATGTCGCCGTTAGTAAGGGGCCGTTCAAGTATTACGTAAGCAAATATTTAGCTATTTTTGACGGCCCCCCCCCCCACTCTTGTCAGCAACATTTTGTCATCATCTCTGCCCTTCTGAATCCTAACTCATATTTTCATAAAGGGTGGTCGATGACGTAAGCATTATCCAAACCCTCCCTCCCCCCCCTTGTCATCAAAAGTCAGCAAATCGGAAACCCCCCTCCCCATCGATGATGACGCAATAATATACTTGAATGACCCCTAGCAGGAAAATTCATAAATGAGCTGTAAATCAAACAGCCAGTTTTCCAGTAAAGCCATATTTCCAATGAATTGCTTTCATGCAGCATTCCTTTATCGACAAAAATTTGAACTATTTTTTGGTATAACTTTTTCTCAAACTGCATTCAAATATACCGATTCCTTTACTTTTTTACCAAATCTTTTCAACTGTTTACGGATTTATGGGATACCCTGTATCGAAGAGCAGTATTGCAGTACAAAATTTTGGTACTTTTTGTGATTGAAAGTATGTTCTATTAACACTGTTGTGACAGTTAATGCGTGTATGAGAACTGTACACCCTGTATAAAAAATTTACTGAAACTTATCGAAAAAACAAATTCACCAAAAATTATAGCGATGAGAAAACAATTTTTATAGTGTCTTCCTATCAATTGTAATCTCGTATATACAAACAGAACTGAAGAAAAATTTTTGTAAATATTTACAAAGATCTTCAAGTTTCAATATAACAACACACAAACACATAAGGATAGTTTCGGAAATCATAAAAAAAAGAAAGAAATCGTTTTCTGAAATCGAAGCCTTAAAATCCGAAATTATTTTCTGTCTGGGGTAAATACGAGACGGACGGATTTCTAATAAAAGTGATGTAAGAGTTTTCAAGTACCTAGTGATGCTAACACTGCAAACCGTTTTTTTATTTCGGTTATTTTTCCGGTTTTAATTCATTTTTAAACTTTCTACGCATTTTTTGCCCACCCTGTACATGAAAACACATTGGCGAGTTCTTTTTCACTATCAAACTCGGTTATAACGGCATCAATACTTTGTGAAATTTATACTTTATAACCCAGGTTGATACTTTCAACCATTTCAGTATGAAAAATATAATTAGATGCAATCAAATTCTTTATATATACTAGAGTTTAAATTTGATTGCGATAAGTAACCATATTTTACCGTCGAAAATTCGAGATCATAAACACGAAAAATCACTGATGCTCGCCAAAAATTTTGCCAGTTGTCAGCGAAATCGTTAATTACGGCTTATAAACAGCCCTTGGAGGTAAATAAAGCGCTACATTAGAACCTCATTATAACGGTCCCTATTAATACACACAGTTTAAAAAAAGTTGTAATATTATATACAGTTGTAATAAAGAGATTATTCTTTTATCAGTTGAATATTTTTTTTACCTTGACTTTAATTTCCAATTTCACATCCGCACAGAGGAATGTGAATTTTCTTTCCGAACTATATGCATCTCAATCTCAGGCCTTCGTACGAACAGCGGAGAGTGCCATCGTTTCTCTTTATAGGGTCATCGATTTGTGAATTCTCATTGACTAGCGGCTTAGGTTTTCTGAATATTGTTCAGCGATGATCAAAAATTCGAATAGAATGCTCGGTTTCATTTTCAAAAAGGTATCTTCGCGTTCTCCTAAAGTCATTCTTCCGCTTTTCCGAGGATCAGTTCGTCCTGGACTGGAATATGCTGTAAGATTTTGGTGACTATACATACACACCATCTTGTTGGCACGCAACGCTTGAGATATGAAGAAAGACTCAATTTCTTGAATATGCTTGTAGGTATACTTACGTAGGTATTGTCGGGGGGGGGGGGGAGTGGAAGGAATATGATCTAATTGCTCAAAGTTTTCGACGGGATGGATAGAATGGACCCTGAGTTATTTAATACACCGTGAATCTTCTCACTGCATATTCCTCGACGAAAAATGCTTGTTTGAGCATCTATTAGTGTTCTATCGCCTCCTAAACTTTGTCCCACGAATTAAGAATCAATCAGTAGGGTAAGCAATTTTTATAGCTAACTGCTGAACTTTCATTGATGTACACCTAGACACCACTATAAGAAGTATTTGTTACAAACCGGACTTTCATTAAAACGAAAAACCCCTAATAGTCCGTTATAATGAGGTCCAACTGTATTTAACCGTACATAATGCATCTCGTAATCATTTCTCTAAAGGAATTGGTGCATTTGATAATTTTTGTCCCACCACGGTCATTTTCTGCACAAGAGGGCTAATTAGACCGGGACCTACAATTTATTGCCTATTCCGAACGGCAGCCTATTTTTTATACTCATCGAGAGGTTGGTGCGCTAACCCCCTTGATGGGGGACTCCCTGCAGTAGGGATCTTTTTCCGTGGTCATATCGCCGTTTCTGCTGTACCCCTGTGGCAGGAAAGTTTTCTGACTAGGACGAACCGGGTATCGAACTCGCGACACCTCTAAACATCCTTTGGTACTTGAGGCGAGTATCTTATCGACCTGGGCTACCGAGCCCAAGGAATTGGTACATGACGGAACGCTTTGTATGTGTATGTGTGTTACTGTAATGTATTTATGCCGTGAGAGTTCTACTTCTTTCGTTTTACACTGGTGTTACCATCTGTCTTCCATATTTTGCAGTGAAAAAAGCAGATGTCTCAGTTTTCATATAGTAAAAGTACCTCGTTGAAGGTCTGCCTGCTCTCTACGGAAAGAGCCCCATTTTCAAATGGAGGGGACTGGTTGGTATTGTCTTGTTGCACGTATGGATGTAAAGTGTGTTAATATATAACTGGGACAAACAATTACTGACGTTATATACAGGGTGATTCAGAAAAGATGGGAAAAACTTTTAGAGGTGAAAGTACAAACCAATACGAGCGATTGTCATCAAAGAATGCACGGTCTAACGTGAAACGCAAACGCGTTTCGATACGGTCGCTCCGCGAACGTTAAAACGGCATTCCTGTTGAAATTTATCAGGAGAAAAAGAACACCGTGCATGCAAATGTATTCCGGGAAGAAGAAGAAACCGTATGCAAATCTGCGTCACAGTGAATAAAGGGCGCGGACGCCAGCCCTATGAAGTTATTCCAGCATGCAACAGTTCTAACAGTTGTAACGTACGGGATAATGGCGCACTTTTAGTAATACTGAGTCCGCGCCTATTCCCTGTGACATAGATTTGCATACGGTTTCTTCTTCCCTAGGTTACAGTTGCATGTTCTTCTTCTCCCGATAAATTTCAACAGGAATACCGTTTTAACGTTTGCGGAGCGGCCGTTTCGAAATGCGTTTCATGTAACACCATGCATTCTTTGATGACAATTGTTTGTATCCGTGTGTACTATCACCTCTTAAAAATTTTCCCCCATCTTTTCTGAATCACCCTGTATATGAGGCGCCGTTACAACTAAAGTAGTTATAATCGAGTTTAACTGTATTTTTTGGATTTCAGCGGAAAATGTTTCCTATAAATAAATTTTGAAACATGTATAATCATTTTAGGTACACATTGTGCACGTAAGCATGTACAGAAGAGAAAAAAAGATACACCATAGAATAAGAAAGAGTGCTATAATATATATTTGTCATTATCCCTAATTTAAAATAATTCTCTCTGTGTTTCATTTATTCGTTGCTATTTCCGTAGATTACGTGACATTTCCGGAGAGTTCGCGGAATTCGTTACGTTATATTTATTTATTCATGTACGAAACATAAGATTATATGAATAAATAATTTTTACCGCTTATAATATATATATATATATATATATATATATATATAGGCTATATGTTTACAAAAGGATTTTTCCGTTTAAAGCTAATTAACTTTTACTCCGTAATTGGAAAAGCGTATCGAGGGCTATTTTTAGTAAATTAAGCTTTATAATTCGAATTCTTAACTAAGTACCAAGAAATAGAATCGAAGCATTCAGGGCGCAAATAAAAGTTTTGAGCTTTTGGCTCTTCAGTTTTGAAACCGTTGATCATAGGAACATATTTTCAATGAAAATAAATATTGAAATATTGTGTGGATCTAAACATACGTCATGTTTTACAAGGCGGAGTGTTTGTATCTTCTATAGGGCGTCCCATAATTCCGTAAATAGTTTGGAAATTGATAAAAATTGAAGGAATTCGTATCTTTGAATGCGAAAAAGTTAATCTCAAATGAAGATTTTTGTTTTTTTTTAATACAGAAAAAAAGTTTGTTCAAATCCTTGTCGATAAAGGGTGTTGCACAAAAGCAAATCACAGTATTCTGGGGCCCGAACCTTTCTTCAATCTGTTCTGTGTCCGAAACGTTCGTAAAACTGCACCCGGCGATTCTTGGCTGAGGTAAAAACTTCACGAACAGTGCTTTACCCACGAATTTCAACATCACAATGAAAACTTTATGAAAGAGCCAGTAACAGGAAAATTTAGAAATGAATTGTAAATCGTACACCCTATATAGTGTAGGATTCTGATTTTCATATTTAAGTTATTTGCTTTCGTGCATGCAGCATCCTCTGTCGACAAAAATTTGAAATTTTGTGCCCGGCTTTGTGCCAACAACACAAAAGCCGGGAGTCCCTGGACACTACAGTCTACAATATGATATTTTTGTGATTTATGATTATACGATTGGTGGTTCCACCGAAAAAAAGGGAAAATCCATGAAGTATAATACACATAAGGAATTTTGTCTACGTGAGATAGAGGGCGTCCCATAAATCCGTAAATAGTTTGAAAATTCATAAAAATGAAAAGAATTGGCGTACTTGAATACAGTTCGGGAAAAAATTATTCTCACCAAGGGAAATTATTATTATTTTGCTACAGAAAAGAGTATTTCGAATTTTTGTCGATAGAGAGCGCTACACGAAAGCAATTCGCATAATTCCATGTAAAACAACCTCCTCTATCTTTTCTGCATCCGAAACGTTCACAAAACGCTCAACTCGTGGTTGAGGTAAAACAACCTGGCTAAATGTGCTTCATCCACCAACGTCAACATCAAAATCAAAAGCTTATGTCGCCGTTAGTAAGGGGCCGTTCAAGTATTACGTAAGCAAATATTTAGCTATTTTTGACGGCCCCCCCCCCCACTCTTGTCAGCAACATTTTGTCATCATCTCTGCCCTTCTGAATCCTAACTCATATTTTCATAAAGGGTGGTCGATGACGTAAGCATTATCCAAACCCTCCCTCCCCCCCCTTGTCATCAAAAGTCAGCAAATCGGAAACCCCCCTCCCCATCGATGATGACGCAATAATATACTTGAATGACCCCTAGCAGGAAAATTCATAAATGAGCTGTAAATCAAACAGCCAGTTTTCCAGTAAAGCCATATTTCCAATGAATTGCTTTCATGCAGCATTCCTTTATCGACAAAAATTTGAACTATTTTTTGGTATAACTTTTTCTCAAACTGCATTCAAATATACCGATTCCTTTACTTTTTTACCAAATCTTTTCAACTGTTTACGGATTTATGGGATACCCTGTATCGAAGAGCAGTATTGCAGTACAAAATTTTGGTACTTTTTGTGATTGAAAGTATGTTCTATTAACACTGTTGTGACAGTTAATGCGTGTATGAGAACTGTACACCCTGTATAAAAAATTTACTGAAACTTATCGAAAAAACAAATTCACCAAAAATTATAGCGATGAGAAAACAATTTTTATAGTGTCTTCCTATCAATTGTAATCTCGTATATACAAACAGAACTGAAGAAAAATTTTTGTAAATATTTACAAAGATCTTCAAGTTTCAATATAACAACACACAAACACATAAGGATAGTTTCGGAAATCATAAAAAAAAGAAAGAAATCGTTTTCTGAAATCGAAGCCTTAAAATCCGAAATTATTTTCTGTCTGGGGTAAATACGAGACGGACGGATTTCTAATAAAAGTGATGTAAGAGTTTTCAAGTACAATATAGGATTCTTTTTTAAACTAATCTTTGGTGTTTGTTCATAATACAGTATTTTGACACGTCTGAAAGACACAACGAAAAATAGATATTTTTCTTAATGTATTTGATAATATTGCCCACAAGAAGGAGGTTCGCAACATTTATTTTGTGCATAGTATCTTCTGTCACACATAGGAATCTTAGCTTAGAAATAATACAAGGTAAGAACCGTTCACTCATTGAACACAAGCATTAATCACAAACGAACAACGATAAAGGCAAATACACGGGGGGAAAAAAACGAAATTCCTAAGCTCCGTTTATTACATATCAAAGATTAGGGGTTGCTTTTGGCGTTTACTACCTGCATGGCACTATTTTTCCCCATGGGGGAAAAAAGGAGGGACGTGATCCGTCAAACGAGTCCCATCTTTTTGCGGAATAATGGTGGCTGACTTGACCTCCTCTCCCACAATCCTTTGTGCCGCGAAAACTACCGTTAGCTCCTTCGTCAACCATCTTTAGCCAACCACTTCCATTCAACCCATGTGACCAGTGATAACCAGTGTGACCACCACCCAACCCATGTGATAAGCTATACCCCACGCAAACGGGTTGTAGTGAAAATCCCTGTTACTGTAACTTCCCGGGATATTTCATTTCCCATGTAAACAGGGCTCTAATGCATGTCGACACACTACGGATGTGGTATCACGTTGACCGGGGATCCCACTTGTGCTGGTTACTAAATCTTAACTCCCAATTACGCAGCGGAAAAAAATATACATCTGTTCATGTTAAACGTGGTGGTCAGAATGAATATGAGGGCCTGCATATAAGTCTAATGCAACGTTCTCATTGGCTGCTTGTGAAATGTAACTATTTGATTGGTCTGTTCCAAGTTTCTTACAATTCATGCTCCGGAAGGACCTAAGTCATGGCATTGCGATTAATTTACTGATTTATTATCATTTTACTAATATATTTAAGGTTTTGTGACGAAAGGTGTGCGTAAGAAAAGTGTTCATTATTTTATTTCAATAACTATATATACTATATACACAACTCGTTGCAATATGAAAGACGCATCTGAGTTCTACACATCATTTATCATGATACATTTTCTTTCGGAAAGTATGCCTCTGGGATCACCGGTTCACTATGAATTTGCTATGTGACATGTATGAGAACGTTGCTTTTGACTTACATGCAGGCCCTTATCTTCATTCCGACCACAGCGTTTGACTTGAGCAGACGTATATTTTTTTCCGCTGAGCACTCGGGAGCTAAGATTTGTTAAACCAACCCAAGTGGGATCCCCGGTCAGCGTGACAGTGGTTACATTTCTATCCTCAAGACGTCGCCCGTAGTGTGTCGACATGCATTCAGAATGTCGTTTTTTTTCCCGTGTATTTACCCTTTACCGTTGCTCTTCATTTGTGATTATATCAGGAAATTATATACTCTTCTTATAAATATTCATATTTCCATCAAGGGAAATAAAGAAAATTGGAATTTAAAATGCGGCATAATACGGGACATCGCTAATTGCCACCAACCCAAATCAATTATTGCTGAAATATCACAGCATTTATTTACGTACATTTCAAAAACTGAAGGACTACTTGCAATTGAACAGTGAATTGAAATGCAGTTCAAGAGAAAAAACATTGAACATGACAAACATGTACAATTTATATTTATACAGTCGAATCCCGTTATAACGAACACCAAGAGACCGAAGATTATCGCTTCGTTATAACGAAATTTAGTTGTAAAGGAATTCTTTGTTTTCTGCATTGGTTCTACGTAAACTTACCTGGGGGAATTGTACGTTATAAAACGAGATTTTCGCTATAACGGTATTCGGCTGTATTTGCGGGCATAACTATCATAATATAATTTATATAAGCCATGAAATAATATTCTTGTTTAAATCTTAATACATTCTTCTCAATCTTCCTCATTTTTTTTATTAGCAATGAAATAATCTTAACTTCATTCAGGATATTTTAGTAAAGATTGCAAACTCAAATAAACTTTGTTGAAATTGATGAACTTAGCAGGAATATCACAATTGTTGAAATACAGGACATTTCCCGTATTATATGTATTGTATTCCGGCAGTTACGTGTCATATTTCACAAAAATACAGGGTGTTCTGTATGTCCTACTGTGACCTTTATCTCATAAACCGTTCGTCGTAGATATATGGTTCAGTTCAAAAAATGCTCAAAATGTGTTCAGATATTACCCTGTAGCATAGGTGTAAGCAGAATTTTCTCGAGGGGGTTTCAGATTTTTTTTTCGTTCTGGGGAGGGGGGGGGTTACTTTTTTCCCTGAACAATAACACTATAACCTTGGCTCAAGAGGGAGTTAGAACCCTAACCCCCCCCCCCCTTGTTTACGCCAATGCCCTGTAGTACCAAGTTCGAGATTGAAAATATAGTGTCATAAAATAAATATATTAGATTTGTGAGCGTACCCACTCCCCGTCTTCTAACTTCCTATTGAAAAGTTGTTGCCCTGTCTCTCCCGAGGCCAACCAAAAAAAGTTCCATGTTTCCATGTGCAGTATTTGGATATTTGAATTCAAAAATGGGAGAAAAGTTAGAAAAGAGTAGCAGAAATGAGAGAAAGGAGCGTTGCCCATTAGTTTATGCTATTCTTTCCCAACTTTTCCCCATTTCTTGAATTCAAATGTCTCAGCGAATGTTGCACTTGGAAATAGGAAAATGCGTATTTGTTGCCCTCAGGATAAACAGGGCAACAACTTTGTAATGGGAAATTAGAGGACGGGGGGTGCGTATAAAAATTTATATTTTCTATTTCATGACACTATATTTACTCTCAAAGTTGGTAGAGGGTGATATTTCAACACATTTTTTTAAATTGGAATCGTATCTCTACGAAGAATGGTTGATGAGATTAAGGGTGACTTACAGGACACCCTGTACGTTCACGCTACTAATACATTAGATAAAGGTTCCGTCGAATTGTTTCCGGCATTATTATTGGTCCTTGGGCTAAGGAACGTTGAAAAATGCTGTCACAATGTGTATTTTCATAGAGTCTTGTGGTCCTTTTAATTTTCCATGAACTCGGTTCTGTGTTAGATTTTTGTGAATTACAAATTAATACATTCGAGATTCACTGAATTTGTCGTATTAATAATAGGAAGAAAGAAAATAAGAGGATTAGCGTCACTCGAAACAAAATATTAATGATGTCGCTCATTTATTCAGTCCTAATTAAAACAAGCTTAATTTTACTCGGAAAACGGGACTCCTCTCATCGACTATTGAACTTCATTTGCTATTTATTTATTATAATATAATGTGTTTTTTTTCCCCCCATTTTTCTGTACATAAGACGTCACTCTGTGTCATACGTTATAGGAAATTGCTGTAATTGAAACAAAAAAGTTCAATCTAAGCATTAATTATAGAACTCTTTTTAGAACAGCTAATTTATAGCTTCTGTAGCGAACAGATGGGGGGGGGGAAACATTCGATTTAAGAGAAAAATAATAATTACTGTCAAACTCGGTGATTACGACTTCGGTTTTAACTGCTATAACGTCAATAACTGGTGGTCAGAGCTGATTGCCATAGAAAAAAAATCAGTTTAAAATTATTTTAACGAACCTTGCTTATAACGTCGAATAAAGTAAACTTGGATATAGCAACACTTTTTTTTTTTATCGCTTTTGTTTCTGTTTCAATAGTGAGAAGAAATTAATGAGATTAGAGCTGGTTATGTTCAAGAAATGCTCGTCTGTTGTTCTATTTATACCTAACGTTGAGAAAAAGGTTTTATCACATGTGTGGCGCTTTGACCCTTCCCGACATCTTCGTTTTTTTCAACAGAGATTAGTTTACTTCATTAACATCACTAGAATCAGGGATGAAGGCAATTTGCATGATTTATAACTTACGTTATAATGAAATGATGAATGTGACTAAATATTTGTTATGTTCAAAATTTTCCCGATGAAATGCAATTGGTCATTTTTGTCGCACCAATTAGACCGGGACCTACAATTTATTGCCGAATCCGAACGGTAGGCTTGTTTTTTTTGTACTCATCGAGAGGTTGGTGCGCTAACCCGTCGATGGGGGACTCCCTGCGGTAGCAATTTTTTCTGCGGTCACGTCGCCGTTCTGTTATACCCCTGTGTCAGGGAAGTTTTTTCTGACAAGGGCGAACCGGGTACGTAACTCGCGACACCTCTAAACATTCTTTGGTACTTTCGCGCCCGAAATGCGATTGAATCACTGCACACTTGTGGCACTGCATTTCTCGCCTAAGGTTATTTCTAAGCAGTATTTGGCGATTGTGCTGGCAGTTGTCAACATTTTGGCGAGAATTGCCTTAGAGAAAATTTTTCTTCTAAATGTCCCGTTCTTTTCAACGGGGCGCTTATTTCATTAACATCACCATATACCATCAACAATATACCATAGGCCAAAAAGGATATTGCACACTGACTGGACACTCTACTGATAAAGAAAATTATGTATTCTATTATTATTTTTGTTATAAATGTTTTCGAGAAAAAAAGAAATATATAAAAAAAAGAAGAAATTTAAAAGAAAAATTGAATTAGAAAAAAGGAGAGATAAATTTGACAAAAATATATATTTAGATTGTGCATTTCTATTTTCATTAGTTCTGCGTGTAAGTCATCCTATTATATCCCACTTTATCTACTTTGCCACTGGTATATTGTACTCATTCTTGTATCTGTATGTGTTATCTATATGTCTTACGTGTATTGTATGTGTTATCTATATGTCTTATGTGTATTGTATGTGTTATCTATATGTCTTATATGTATTATATGTGTTATCTATATGTCTTATATGTGTTATCTATATGTCTTATATGTGTTATCTATATGTCTTATATGTGTTATCTATATGTCTTATATGTGTTATCTATATGTCTTATATGTGTTATCTATATGTCTTATATGTGTTATCTATATGTCTTATATGTATTATATGTCTTATATGTATTATATGTGTTATCTATATGTCTTATGTGTAATGTGTATTGTATGTGTTATCTATATGTCTTATATTCAATTTCAATTTATTTTATTAAATAACAGTTACATTCGCAAAAATAACACTACCCAAGAGGCAAATGGCTGCCAATACTGGGGTTATGATCATGAAAAAAAAATTATATGTATTGTATGTGTTATCTATATGTCTTATATGTATTGTATGTGTTATCTATATGTCTTATATGTATTGTATGTGTTATCTATATGTCTTATATGTATTGTATGTGTTATCTATATGTCTTATATGTATTGTATGTGTTATCTATATGTCTTATATGTATTGTATGTGTTATCTATATGTCTTATATGTATTGTATGTGTTATATGGTCCTTCTCTACCAACGACTTTTCTTTTAATATTGAATAATTTTTCCCCCTTATTGTGATCTTTTAGAGCGCATTTGTACTTTGGACATGACGTTGGACTGGATTTTTGTTTACTCTACACAAACACACACTCATGCTTTACACATACATGTACAAACTTGTCTTTCTCCTTAAAAACGCCTCCGAAAGGTTATTTGTAAGTCGTCGGACAGCCTCATTGGGCTGCGAAACGACGAAATAAATTAAATTCTGTTCTGTTTCATGGAAATTTGCTTTCGGTGATCCAGAAGAAAGGGAAAAAAAGGGTCATTAAAAATGTGTCGTTTTCATTGCGTTTCAAAGCCATGTTGTACATTAAATATCGATTCCGTGATTTAACCTTCAACTAGTTTAAAGGAATGTTCGTGAACATGTAATTTTAGGAATGTTTCGAAAATCTCTGTTTAGTTGCGAGAGTTCAAATTTTTCTGGTTGTCGTAGATTTCCACCTCATGGCACCGTTATCCGCGATGCAATATGTGTCATCCACTCCGATTCCCATCTGTAGAATTAAAATCCCGGATTTAAAACTTCACTAAACCATCGAAATATTGTTTGACGTAAAGTGTCACCTCCGTAGACTTAATAAATATTTATATAAGTTTGAGCGACATTTACCTCCCCCCTCCCCCACCCCCAATACAGTGGAACTTCGGTTAACGAGCTTAATTCGTTCCACAAACATGCTCGTTATCCGAATCACTCGTTATACAAATAAAACTTCCTCATAGGCAATAATGGAAACTTGGATAATCCGTTCCACAATTATTCTTTTACATGAAAATGACTAATAAAAACGTCATTCATTCAATAATGCAACTCAATAATAATATAATAAATAATACAATAAAATATTTAAAAAATAATAACACCATAAATAAAATATACAATATGATATAATGTTTACAAATTAACTTACTCTAAACGACCAGAGAGGAGGACTACCGTTTGGGACGACTTATGCACTGCACTCACCGTCTGTAAACTTATTCTTTTTTGTGCGACTTTAAAATGGAATCCTATCTATGACACTTGCTTTGCCCTCCTTTTTTTGGTTTTTTTCGGAAATGGGAAATCGCACTATCGCACAGATTTACTATTCACACTGCTACAGCTTTATTTGGAATGGTTTTCTTCTATAAGGTTTTGTACAGATTGCTACTTTCTACATATCTCTTTTAATCTCATTTGAAGTGAAGGGACTTCTCATTTCTCTCTTCGTCTTCCTCAGACGAGATCATAATAAGCTCTTGCGTTAATCATAATAAGGTCCACGTGCATAAGCTCTTGCTATTGCGCGCAATGGAGATCCATAAGCTTGCCTGTGGACCATGTTCAGGGCCGTCTTAAGAGCACCATGGGCCAACGGGCCAAGTGGTTTTTCTTCTGAGGCCCTACCAGGTAAATTATAGAAAATTTCAAACAAATCTCATTTTTGTGATTCTCCTCTTCTCTCGAGGCCCCCGGGCCCATGCGTTAAGACGGCACTGACCATGTTTCGCTACTAGTTCTTGAATGTCGGGCTCATGCACCTCCCGCCTCATGGTCTTCCCCAATTACCCAATCCCTTCGGAAATGGTGGCCCTTGTTCATGAGCTTCCCTTCAAAGTCACAGTCGATAATACAATCAGCCCAAAGTTTTTCTCCAAGCAGAAATTAAAAAATCTTCAAGCGCACATACGCGTGGTTACAATGCTACATATTGTTTCATATGGTAAACAGTCACGTTCGTAGGGGCTGTTCATTTTTCGAGTTAGGCACGCTGATCGAAGACTGTAGGGGAGAATATTATCCACAATTTCATAGCACTTGTGTTTATGAAAGCGAAAAACCATCAGCTCAGTCAGCTCAGTTGTGATAACGTAAAAATAAATAAAGCGCAAAATTTTTACTCGTAATGTGAATCATCACTCGTTAATCAAATCAAAATTTGTTCAAAACTTTTGCTCGTTATGCGGATTGCTCGTTAACCGAAGTTCCCCATATTTTATTTTATTTATTTTTAATAGTGATAATGCAAAGTTTCTAAAGTTCAACTTATGATGAGTCAACATTTTGAATAAACATCGATCAAGACAAAATTCAGATCGCACATATATTTCAGAAGACTTCCAACTTCATTTCCATGAAACTTTTGTTTTAAATATACAGTGAAACCTCGCTACAACGAATGCAAATTATTTCTCCTGTTTAAGCCGGTCCGCGAAATTGTTCAACTACTTTCACCGGTCCGTAGCTGTAAAAAGGTTAAACAACACTATTCTAATCAATACAATCAAAAAAAAAAGGAAAACATTTCACATATAAGACTGAAAAAAAAATGAAATTTTTTTGTTTGATTACTTTACGATCAAGGACGTAATATTGCGTCCGAACACCAGTGGAATAAATCCAAACAAGTCTATCTGTTTTCTTTCCTCTTTCCTCATCACCACAAAACTTTGTTGCAACCCTAGGGAAAAAAAGTTATTTTTCATCTCCGGGATTGAGGAGGAAAAAACTTCTATTCTAAGGGGAAATAGGTTTTACTATATACATACACACAAGAGGGGAACAGGTAGGGGAAAAGAGAAATATACTTTTTTTTTTTCAAACCGAGCACAACTCAGGTCTATCGCCATAGGCAATTTACTACTAGTGAAGGAAGTGTATGTACCTAACAGTCTGAGTGCGTATCTAGTGTTGTATATGATTTATCAGTGCTGCCATCTATATCTCAGAAGTGAAGTGAGTGATGTGTAGTACTTGAATATTTGTACTGTTTGTAGGACTGTTGCTCTCTATGGCGAGACTTTTTAACGGGGAGATCGGCTCGCATTTGCGCCTCGAAGTTGGGAACCGCAAGAAACCAACTTCAGCCGACCACCACTGTGGTGAGGCTCGAACCCGGGTCACCGCAATGCGAGTCCGTCACTATGACCACTCGACCACCACAGCGGAAGAGAAATATAAAGTACTTCATACCTACTATCTCGTACCAGTAAGTATTATAGATAAGAGAGATTGTATTCCTTTCTCGCGCGTGTGTGTGTGTGTTTCCCTCCTTATTTTTCTACTTTCTCCCCCTTCCTTTTTCTAACATGCCATTAGGTTAGAACAAGATTATCAAAACTTGTATCGTATTTATCGTCGATTCGTCAAACAAAGATCATCTGAATTTCTCGCGAATGACTTGTGAGCGAAGCGGTTAAATTCCCATGAAAATCTATTAATATATAATTTTTTTTTTCCATTTCTAAAGAAATCCATTTTCTAAGAAACTTGATTATAAAAAAATTTCTTTATATCTTCATTATTTTATATTTTATCCTTCCAACAACTATTCCCCGCTTATTTTCAAGAAAGGCACACACACACACAAACCTACATTCCGATTTATAATAATTTATTTAACTTATTAAATTCTTCAAAAAAAGACAAATTCATTATAAATAATTGAAAATCTCCGAAGTTTTCTTTTAATACAACAATCGAATGTAAACAAATGATTTCCTGGAATTCATCCAAAATTTAATTGCAATGGTTTTTAAATTACGGAAGTATTTACGAAATGCGTTTTTCCGCACAAGACTTCGGACAGAATTATTTCAATAATGCTCGTATTCCATACGGGAAATAATTAAAACCCTTTTAGTCATAATTCGGCCAATCTAAAGTTAGAGTGCTCAGAAATTTTAATATAAAGTTCTTATACTGCAAAATATATTTCATATCCGTGTTTGTGAAAAATAATAATTTTGAATACCTTTTTATGGTGGGGGGAGTGAAACATGGAGGTATTCAAAATTATTATTCAAACATGGAGTGTTTCACCCCCCGTGTACATTCGCCTCGTAAACATTCTAACTGAAAACTAGAATTTGTAGTGAATTAGTTCACTCAAGAACGTGTGTGTATGTGTGCATATATACGCACTCAGACTGTTAGAAACATGCATTCACACTTCCAGCACAATTCACTCGGTAGTGGCGATAGACCGGAGTTGTGCTCGGTTCGAAAGAAAGCGACGAGTCTAACGATATCTCGGTTACAACAACAAAATTTTACGGAATCCTTGATGTCGTTATAACCGAATTTTTTTTTTTTTAAAAAAAGGAGAAATAATCGGAAAGTAATTGTAGGTTTTACTTAATGGCTTAAATATGGAGCAACAGTTAAGAATGACCTAAACATGGTTACGAGGGTGTTTCGAAACGCTTTCTTACTGACACCAAATAACCTTATTGCCTAAGAAGTCTGGAATATTAATTATTTGTATTACAATGAACAGAAAAATGCGGGTTCCTGTAATTATGCTGGAAGTATTTCGTCAATATAATGTGCGTGTGTCTTTTCCTGTTGAACTCTCTGTACCCTATTCCCAATGTTACTTTTTCTTGTTTACTAAATTAAAACCAATGATATTATTAGTCTACGATAGATGTAGGTGAACACTCCCGCATGTGTCTGAGGCGATACAATTAAGAACATCGCTCGTAAAATGCGAATGTTTACACACCGAGTGACCCAGATTCGTCATTTTGTGTGTGTACGAAAATACTTTACTTACGTATATGTCCACAAAGACAGTACGACGAGCGTGTAGTTAATGGGCCTTGGTCTGCGTAATGAAGCATTTTCAAGCTGGATTCAAGCCCCCAAGGTGGACATCAAGGCCTGTTTCTCGCATGGGCAAACAGTGCACGTGCCTACGATTGGCGGTCCTTACTTTTTTTGTATTTTAGGCATGCTATGTGCCCTCCCATTCCCCTGCGTACACTTCTACCTCAAAGAAGACTACATATGGGGAGGGCAAAAATTCACGTTTGCCTAAGGCCCAGGCCCAAGGAACAGGCCCTGGTGAATATGAAATCAACTTTAAATACACTCGAACCCCGATGGCAGTTTGACGAGAACCGCTTTTGTCGGGAATACAAGAACTATTTGTTCAAAAATTATAGTGTGGTAAACATCTTTTTAAAACGGAGGATTTTATATCAAGCATAGTACATAGCTCCTTTGTGTGCAATAGATATCGGAGCTGTATCGTGTTCTCAGTGTGTCCGCCAACTATGAGATTATATCCGTTATATACGCTTCCTGTCAGTGAGGAAATTTCTAACGGCAGCCTAAATCTGTGAAACGAGACTGAGAGAACGTGATGATTTTTTACCAACGCATATACAAGATCATAGTCACTTGTACATAGCTGAAGAGTTTGTCTCATCGTACCCGTTCTCCCGGTGTTCCTTAAATAGCCATACCCATTTATATATGAGCTTCGCTAGCATTATTGACAGCACCATCTAACGATGACCGTGTCAGGTCAACACCTTGTTTAGCAGAAAACCTCCGCACGAAGCTTTGACGACGTCACTGAAGTCGTCCATTTCACCTGTAGCCAGGAGCGTAACCCAGAAATTTCGTTCCGGGGGACCAAAGTGATAGAACAATAAAGTTGGCCATCTTTTTCCCTTTCTTTCCCCCCCCCCCTCGCCATGCCCTTGCCTGTAGCCATTGGATATAGCAGTCCGATGTATGCAAAATCTTTACCTTTTGCGGAGGCTTTCTGCTATAGAAGGTGTTGGCCAGGTTCGAGGGAAAATATTGGTTATTTACGGATTTTCAGGAATCGAGACTTCACTAACAGCGCGGCGGTGGCAACCGAAACGCATACAATACCCACATGATTCAAAATGGCCTTTGCTTGCGTTGTAAATAATGCTAGAGTATACCTATATATAGCACATGTGCAAAACTACGAATGTGCACGTTTTGAAAGGAATTTATTGAAAATATGTGTCCATGGATTTTTTTTTTTTTACATTCATATTACATTGGGTAATTCGCCTGTTGTTGCTTTGAAAATATCATTTTGTATGTAAAAATACTCTGGTAAGTGTTGATGTGGTGTTTATTCCAGGAATACAGACCACACGTTTGCACTTAAAATCTGTTGTTGTTATTCATATTTCAAACATTTCAAAACAAATTCATTCAAAGCAATATTATGTACGTAAATGTAAAATTTTCGCCATTTGAGCCATTGCTTATAGAAATAGTTTTATTATTTTTTTTTTATTCTTCTTTTCTTCAGTAAAAAATAATGTATTTGTCATTTTCAGTTGAAATCTTTTCAATTTTTTTTTGTTATAAATTATGTTGGATTTGAAGCTAATGCAAATAAATGCGTACTAACATAAGCTGATGTTTTCCCGGGAGAGATTGAGGAAGAAGCGGGAAATTTCCCCGTGTATTTTAATAGAAACAAGAATCAATTATGAAAGTAAATACTTGTGTATAAAACGTATTATCACAAACACGTGCTGAAAAAAAAACCTGTTCAAACTTGATGCTAAACAACAACTTTGGGGATAATATGTTCTTATATTCAATTTCTTCATATTAATTTGTTACCGCAAGATAAATAGGTACATAATTCTTTTATTAAATCGGGAAGAAAATTATGTCATTTCGATTAACACGAACATGGCATGTAATTTATGAAAGAAAAACATGTTAATTCGAATTACGCAACAACTCGATTGGAAAAATTTTCAACAACAATTTTCCAAGAAAATGTCACCTATTTTTCCAATAAATCCGACATGTATGGGCTTAAATTTCAATAAATATTCGACACTTTTGATCGCCGATACGAATTTTCTTATCGTTAATGGTGTTAGTATTAGTCCCTCCTCACATCTGGGCATTCTAATGTTACTTTCATACCAAAACACTTGGTGCAAAACAGAACAGAATCGAAATTTTTTTCTACATATTTTTGGCATATATGCCATCAATCGACTTAAAAAAAGTGACTTTTTAGAAACCTCTAAAGCTTATGGCAGAGGTTAACTGTTTCTTGCGTATGTGTGTGTGTAATGAATGAGTGCGTGTTTGTGTCAGTGATTGAGAAGAGAAATTCAAGACAAGATCGGGATTTGAGTGTTTTTTTACTTCTCTTTCTCGCCTCGGACATCAGAGATCTTTCCTTTTTTGACGTGTCCTAGGCTTTCGTCTATTGAGAAGACTTGGTATCCAACACGTACTTTTATATGGCGCCAATCAGACGAGAATACAGTTATACCTCGGCAAACGAACGCTTCGACTTACGAATGTTTCGGCAGAGGAAGAATCTTTTCGTCATTTTTCTGCCTTGGCAGACGAATACGGATTCAGCTGACGAACATTGTCATTGATATGGATGCACGTGTGAACATGTAACAGCCGTGTCGTGAGCTGAATTTTAGCTCCAATAATCACCAAAATTTCTGTCAATCGAGCCCGATTAACTCATATTTACATCGGAATATTTTTCCAGATTCCACTTCTCACTTTTTGTTTTAATTTTCGAAGTATTTCATGTAAAATGAAAGATTCAAATGATAGAAAATGCGCTATACAAACAGGAGTCTATGTTTTATGAGCATGCTTTCACTCGAGCCCGATTTACTCATATCCACCCTCGGATTCTTTTTCCAGATGTACCTCTACTTGTCTTTTTGAAAGTTTTTGAAACACTTGAAGTTAAGAGAAAGATTCCGTTAACACAGAAAATGCATTGAAAAAAAGAGAAACCTATGTTTTCGGTATGTGTTCTCTCAGTGTAAGACTCTTGGCATGAAACTAAACAATCTGAGCATTATAGGAGATTATCTTTTTCCATCAAAATGCTTCAGTATGCAATACAGTATATGTTACTGTGTAATTCTGAAGAGTCACATGCCATTATATCTGAAAAGAAAAGTTTTTAACCAGTGTGTTCTACCAGCACTGACTTATGGAGCTGAAACATAGACACTCACAAGCAAGACGATACAAAGGCTACAGACAACACAAAGGAGCATGGGAAGGTGTATGATAGGGTAGGCATCACAAGGAGAGACAGAAAACGAATCACTTGAATAAGGAACCAAACAGAGGTACATTATTTCATGGAAAGAATTAAAAGTTTGAAATGGACAAATTGCAAAAAGACAGGACAACAGATGGACCACAAGTATTCTAGAGTACTTGTGGTCCATCAAGTGGTGTTAAACATCCGAGAAGGCGTCCCCACGCAAGATGGATTGACGAGATCAGGAAAATGGCAGGAGTCAACTGGATGGGTAAAGCATCAGACAGAGCAGAATGGAAAAATTTAGAGCACCTTTATCCAGCAGTGGATTGAAAATGGTTGTTGTTGTTGATTATGATGATGATGATGACGACGACGATGATGATGATGATGAGGTGTTATACGGTAAATGTTTTTTGCATAATCACCAAACAGCAGTAAGCTTCAAGGAAACATTTATTTTCTGGATATTATGCTGAAGTGAACTCGGAAAGAAAAGTCATCTTGTCTTTTTAGTATTAAGTTTTTTAAAAAAAGAAAAGTATCACTATTACCGGTGATTATGCGTAATACCTACACATCGGTAGCAAATTTGATAAATACTAAAAGAATTATAATTTTTTACGGGTGCTTATACATAATACCTCAGCTCGTACCTCTGGTTAGTTCGATAAATACTTGACATTTATCGCTTTTACCGGTGATTATGCATAATCGACGTTCAGAAGTCGTGACACCCCTTTAAATCGGAGGAGGTCAAACATACTATATTTATTTGTGAATTTTTTCATATTTATTAAATTCGTCAATTACAGTAGGGTATTATGCATAATCAAAACGATTTTATATAAATTTTTATTATAAATTTAAACTATTTTAAAAATTAACCAGGTACATTGGGGTATTATGTATATACGTACCGATAAAAATTTTAATTCTTCTAGAATTCATTAAATTTGGTACCGATGCTTAGGTAATTAAAAATTACTGCTGATTTTGAATTGTATGAAGGGCCCGTTCCTCATACGTTGAGGTCATGGGCAATTATGTATTTTTAGGGCATTTACATATATGTAGTCTTCTTTGAGGTAGAGGCGTAAATAGAGAATGGAGGCATATGGGTTGTACCTAAAATGCAAAAAGCACCTAATTTGGGGTCCTGTAAATTTATGGCTGTGGCCACGTGCCTCGTTCGCCCACGCGAGAAAAAGGTCCTGACAGTATGATTAATGCTAATACCAGGAGTTTCAATTTTGCCGTTGTTGTTTTTCAGCTCGGAGACATTCTCTAATTTTAATTCGAGAAAATAAGATTTAATTTAATACATGCAGATACATTTGCAACGTACTAAGTGCATAATAGCCCTATGGCTGGCTGGCTAATTCTAGAAATGGGAGGCCAAGAAAATGGGATTAAAACAAGAGCAAATGGGAAAAATTTGTACATCCCGCAGGCATCGAAAGCATGAATTCGACTCCATTAGCATTATGGTAATTCCAGAAAATTCAAATCCCCAATGAAGTTTGAATTAATTTTTCTCGAACTGTGTACATCTTTTCGAAATGTGCAAGTTTGTTTTGTTTGTTCCCGCTCTGAATCAAATAATCATTTTATTTCACAACTATTACTACTTTATAATCTTTTTCGCCTACTCGTACCCAAATAAACACTTTTCTCGCTTTATTTCTTTAATACCGAGAAATTTCCTTCCAAAATTCGAGATTGCTCAATTTCATTATAGATTCGTAATAGTGTATAATATGTACTTATTTATAGACTCATAATTAGTGTTACAAGACATTCTATTAATAAAATAGTTTTTTTTCCTCTAAATTAATCATAATGTGTTTTGAAGGTTGTTCAGTTTCGGCTTACAAATTTCCACCTAGTACCAATTGCTTCATTGATAATCCCTCTTTTTTACGTACTACCGACTAGACTTGAGATTATCCTAATTATAAAGTCGTGATTGTTTTAATGAATCGCACTTGCTCTAATGAGAGCCCATCACAACTATTCCGTAATTCAGACTCATAACATGTTCCGTTGCACCAAAAAAAATTAATACAATCAGACCTCGGGTAGAACTTTTATCACTTTTAACGTCACGCTGCATGTAACATATTTTTCAAAACTCCCGCCAGCATTATCGGCGTAATGGTAATCTCCGCGATCAATTGTCGGAGATATCGTGGTTGATTTAATAACTAGGAATTCTGTGCTCAAGATGGCAAAATGTCATAAAAGTCACTTTTTCTAAAAAAAATTAAGTTGTTCGCATTTCGGATTCTCGTTCGTCAAAGTTTTTGGAAGGTGGCAAAATTTCTCTTTCAGTTTACGAGGAAACAGAGGTGGCAAATTGTAATAAGTGAAAAAAAAACCATAGTATCGCATTTTGGCAATATATTGTTTACAAATTTGCCACTGAGAAATTTTGAAAAAGTGACTTATACATTTTGCCATCTGGGCACAGAATTTTCGATTAATTTTACAGTACAAATAATTACTTTTGAAACACACTTTCAATTACAAAAAGTTTTCAAATGACGTGTAGTTACTTAACGCCTCAAAACTTGTTTGACTGGTTGTATACATTAAGAAAAAGTAAAAATAAAATTTTCATACAGTTTCTTCGTGCTAAATCTTCTAATAATTGGAATTGTAGATTTTGCTCTAAACAGTCATTTGCAAACAAATTCGTGTTTTTAAATGCAGTATTTATCGAGGTATTAACCCTTACATTTATAATCCCGAGATGTCTCAGGTTCTTAAAACGCTTTCATTCTGGCAACCCAGAGCCCAAATACCATTGTAAGTTTTCTTCTCCTGATAACATGTTTTCTAAGAGCCACATTTGTATTTCACAAATTGAAAGTTTTAACATACAGGGTCTACATAAAAAGTGCATTTTTATATTTTTTAAGTGTTCGACCCCCCCCCCCCCTTGGAAATTTAACAGATTTTGAATAACCTCATATGTCATTTGAATACAGTCAAACCTCGTTAATGAGACACTCTTGGGAGAGCAAAAATATGACTTAGTAAGCGGAGTGACTCGTTAAACGGAGCAAGCCATAGCTGTGTCAGTTCCTGCCTGGGACTTTCAAAAAGTGATCCGTTAAGCGGAGTGACGTGTTAACCGGGTGACGCACTAACGAGGTTTGACTGTACTTCTTGTAACTGATAGTATGTTTCTATAGTCAATGTTTGCAAATCAAAACAGTGTGCAAGCATGTGAGTGATCAAAACAGTGTGAAAGGATGTGAGGGACCAAAACAGTGTGAAAGGATGTGAGGGACCAAAACAGTGTGCAAGCATGTGAGTGACCAAAACGGTGATGAGCTAACTAACATGCCTAACATCACTAACGTAACTAAGAGTGACTTAGAAGTGTGTGAGCATGGGAGTGGGCAAAAGGGATTGCACAGGTTGCTCAAATAGTGCGGTGACACAGATGTACTTGTAAAGGTGTTTATTTTAGAGTACAGCAAGGTGTACTTTGTACTTAATTTAGAAACACGGGTGTGTACTTGCAGGAGTGGGGAGGAGCAAGTTGGTGAAGGCGGAGAAGGCGTAGTCAAAGAAAATGACACTAAATTGGGAGAAGGGTGGCAAAATTCGTGTATCCCACAGGTGACGAAACCGTGAATGCACCTTTGATCCTACGGCCCTGCTCCAGGATGTGAGGGACCGTGGCTGGAAGGAATCTCTGCAACAGGATAAGTCCGGTGGCAGAGCCTTAGCATTCATTACTTGGAGGAATTTCTATCAATATGAGAATTACAAGAATACAGCGGAACCTCCCGTTAACGGACACTTTTCTGACTCCCAGTCCCGTGGAATAGGCTTTAATGTATTATTTCTTTTCCCCGTTAGCGGACACTCTTAAAAGCGAACAGAGTAAAATCCGGCAAACTCTATTTTTTTCCAAACTCTCTAATTTGTGAATTTTTGTTCATAAATCGGGAATTTATCATATTCGACGGTGATTATGTATAATCCCAATGTCGTACCGGTAAATATGATAATCCGTCAATTCATTACTTGATTAACTTCAGTTAATTGGGAACAAAACTGTGGTCCAGTACGCTGATTCCGAATGGTAATGTTAGTTTTATTTGCACATGTTGATACATGTGAAGAAAGCGAACATAACTGATAATGTTGTTACGAACGTTCATTTCTTCTTCACACTTATTTTAATTTTTACTGCAAACATATGTAGTGCACGTGTCATGTGCGGAGAAAAAAATTATTATTGGGGAATTATACATAATCGCCGGTGAAAGTGATAAATGTAGTGAAATTTACTGATACTCTTTTTATCGAGACGATTGATTATGCATAATCACTGGTGTATCATTTTTGCACACAGTAACGTATAGGAAGCAATTGCGACCGAAGCCAAACGTCGTATACATGTGAAAGGCGTACAACCGAGGTCCTACTGTATATCTATCTCCCCAATAGCGGACACTCAAGGGCGTAGCCGGGGGAGGGGGGACTTGGGGGTTCTGGTTCCCCCCCCCCCCGAAATGTGAGAAAATGACCGAAAAAAGGGAAAAAGATGGCCAAATCCATTGTTCTGTCACTTTGGTCCCCCCCGAAATGAAAGTGGTCCACCCCCGAACGAAATTTCTGGCTACGCCCCTGCGGACACTCCCCGTTAGCGGACAAAAATTTTGGTCCCATTTATGTCCGTTATCGAGAGGTTCTACTGTATTCTGGCCTACAAGGGTATAATTATTCATTCATTACACTTCACTCACTATGAATTGAGGTGGAAAACTCGTAGTTTAAAAAATTGATTGCAGATGGCAGCACTACATATAACAAGCGTTACACAGAAACAAACTTCACGGAAGGTTCACTATCCTCACACACATACACATTCCAACATAATTCGTTAGAAGTTCCGCATAGGAATATGGACGAGGTGCATGTCTGCTTTAGTAATAGTAGTATTCAGATCGTAAATACAGAAATGTCCCGTAAAAAATCCGATTATATGGTCATACAACTAAAATCATGGATCGGTAACCTTAATTCCAGTTCAATGAAAACACAGCAGATGACAGCACACAGCAACAACAATCAAGAACAGGAAAAATATGAGGGGATAAAGGAGTACGCTCACCGCGTTGGTACCTCTAAACAAATTTTAACTTGAGCTAGCGTCTAAATGAAAACAGTGAAAAATGATGAGGAGGTTGGCGAAATAATGATCATTATTTCGAATTGAAGCAATATAAGAGAGAAAAATATTCGCCACTATTTCTTTTTCTCCTCTTCAAATCTAAAGCAATGTTTTAGCTATTATGTGTTTTGCTTTTTTTTACAATATATGCATTTGATTTCTATGTGTACTTAGTTATCAAATTGATAATAATGAAATCATGTTTTGTGAAATATTCATTAAAATTATTGCTTCATCCAAATGTTTTCACACAAAGACATACTTTGTGTTGAGGGAAACAAAACCAAAGCATCGATACTATTATTATGTTCGAAATGATTATTGTAAACGAAACTTTTTAATAATTGCAATACTAAATATGTTATATAATGTATGCAACTTGTTGAACGTATTGCACTTACATTGTGGTTTCAGGACTCGTGGGACAAATTTCAGGCCTCGGGGGCCCTCAAAATCATAGGGCACTAGGCGAATTTCTCACTCGCCTATGTGAAAATAAGTCCCTGGACAAACTTTAAGGCATAGTAGTCCACACTGCAATGAATGTTTTATGTGTAGGGGGGTAAATGACGTGTACAGACAGGCCCGTCATTTGAGGGAAGGGTCTGGGAGCCATTGCCCCCCCCCCCCCCCAGGTGAAAATTTCTGGCAGTACCTATCCTTTTGGACACTAGATGCCAATATATATACATGCATTGAGTACATGTTCTTTGCCCCCACTGAAAAAAGTTGAAATGACGGCCCTGTCAAAATTCTGAGTATCAAGTTCTCAAATGGTGCCAGTTGTTATTCTGTCAGAACGGTAAAACTTCATGCACAAACCATATAAAACCACTAACCGTTGTTACTCTACCAGTAACATCACTCGGAATCAACTGAAATCACCACCACTACTGAGTAAAGGTATATTGCAGGTTTCATCAATCTGACACGGACCGTTGAATATTCCACACTCCATAAGATAGATGATTGAATTGCTTCTTGATAATGCTGGATCATTGACGCTGTTTCTGGTAAGTGTAGGTAACTGGCAATGTTGCATCCTCTGCATGTTCCCAGCTCGTGACTCATCTAATTTTACCTTGGAATGTAGCATAAGTTCACCTTAAAATCCCCAACTTTTTACAGCAAGAACACAGGGGGAAAAAAAAGGATGGGATGTTCCATTGAATAACACACAGAAGGGGAGTTTCTATTGCCGCTCTATAGATGCCATTTTTTTTCTTCAAAAGCCGTAAAAGGTAAGATATGATGTTCTCAATCTAAAATTGTCAAAGTCGTTTTCAAAAAAAAATGTACAAGGTTTTCATTATAAGGTGGCAGTAAGTTTTTTTTGTTCCTGCTAAATGTTTCCATAGCTCAAAATTTTGACTGGCAGACATTGGTATGGGGCCACTGCGATAATGAAGCAAAAACATTTCAGAAATTGTGCAGTTGAATGGGCAACAACGACCATGCTTAGGAAGGTGTGCAAATGTGTAAGTACTGCTCTGATTGTGTTGCATTAGTTCAATTTATGTACACAGTAACCCTTCGTTATACAGTAACACCCCCCCCCCCCTCTAATGGTCACTCCACTCTTTTGCTGCCAAATAATTTCCCTTGTATCGGTGCTTGACAAATCCCAGGCACTATATCACCATGGCTATTAGCAAATCGATATTCAGTGCTTATAAATTCTTCTGTATGTGCTTACTAAATTGAAGTTTAAAGATGGCACGAAATTGTCTGATTCCACAATGTCTCTTCCAACATTCGGAAGTATCATTACCCCCAGAAAAGTAGAAAAAAAATTTTATTTAAGACTACTATTTATATTATTTGAAATGATTTTTTTCTCGAGGAAAGTATATTTCATCCTAGTGGGAAAAAATAATTTTTGGCTTCAGTTAAACTATTTTTTTGATTTTTCAAGCCCTGTCTTGTATAACAAAAGTATGCATATCAAACCCCCTGATTAATGGTCACCCATCTTTTATGGACAATTTTTTTTGTTCCACTGATGTCCGCAAAAGAGCGTTTTCACCAGTGGCATAGTAGCCAGGGGTGCTGTGGATGCTTGGGGCACTGATCAAAGCACCCCCAGAATTGATTCATATAAATCCAAAGTTCTAGACATGGTCAGAGATACAGGGGGGGTGGGGCATTGACATCATCATCATTGTGCCCCCAGACTTTCAAGTCTATCTCCTCCTATGGTTCTAGATAAAGTTCCCATGGTAAGACCCACAGGTTCGAAACACCTCAGATGCTCTTGGGTTTCACTGTATTTCCCATGTCAAGAGATAAAAAAAAAAAAAAAATACAAAATTTGATTAAAAAGCGTGAAATATCTGAATGCCTGTGTTATAAGAGTCAGTGTAATGAGAGAAGCTTTCTTTCTTTCGAACTTAGCACAACTCTGATCTATCGCCATGGGCAATTTACTCCAGAGAGTTGTGCCAGAAGTGTAAGTGTGTGTACCCTAACAGTCTGAGTGCATATTTAGTGTTGTGTCTGATTTTTCAGTGCTGCCATCTATATTTCAGATGTGAAATGATTGAATATTTGCACCGTTGGTAGGCCTGTTTCTCTCTTTGGCGAGACTTTTCAACGGGGAGATCAGCTCATGACGAGAAGCTGCTGTATTACTGAATAAATTCTCTCATTGCATTACTTACTCATTGTCTAAAAATTATATTATTGTTCTGGAGCTATATTAGATTGGCAAGTTTCTTGAACTTTAAAAAGCATCAGCAATTCAGTCCCCCTCTAATAATTAATATAAATAGGGTTTTTTTTTCTGTATATTCTAAGATAAAATGCATGTGAAATTACTGTAGATCCTGTTATTAATTGAACTAAATTCCTTAGTAATGTATGGACTAAAAAAGTTGATCAATTGTTACAAATATTATTGTTTTTTTTTTTCAATTTCTAGATCTGAAGAGAAGATTGAGAAGACACCCAGAACTATTCCAAGATATATATATATTAATGAAATGTGAAAATAGCCCAGCATATGGTCCTTCCCCGTCCATGCTAGAAGCACAAATGTCAATGGCCTTGGACAAAAAAGAATGTGGAAAAATGATGTTTGAATGTTTACTTGATTAAAGTTATTTTTGTAACATGTTTCAATAGGGATGCACATTCGCATTACATGCGAAACTTAGATACCAAGATAAGATATCCAACTAGCTGACAAAAAAAAAGATGCAAATTTTCACGTTTGTGCTTCTAGCATGGGAGGGGGCAATATAATATCTATGTATCGATGAAATTACATTGAATATTTGGACTAATATTATGTAGCTACTGTATTTACTCGAATCTGACATATACTTATCTGTGAAAATGCATATTTTTCTTTCCTTTTTTTTATTGCTAATTGTAATTCACATCTGGATAAATAGGTTTTATTCTGCATGTGTGTGTGTGTTTGGGGGGGGGGGGGAAAGGATTCAGTTCCAATTTCAGTGAATATGGTATTTACAAATAAGCTTCTCCTATGAAGTTGAAAATTTTGCATTTCACGCTGAAATATCATTTGAAAAATACTTACTTTCTTATAAGAATTGTTTATTCGGTACTGTTTGATTATTAAGATGACTGTCAATTAGCCATGAAAAACTCAGCCAAACCTTATGATGAGGGACTGTTTGGATGGTTAAAAGAAAATTTTCATTCAAAGCACAGTGGTGGCAAGTAGTCGACTTCGATAATCTACCAGCATCATTTTTTCCCCTTTTATTTGAATTCAATATTTTCAGAATATAAAAGTAGATTTTGAGTTATTTATTTATATTTCATAATTGTTTTACGTATTGCTTTTCATGTAATCTCTCTCGACATGGACAAACTTATTGTATGTGCTATATAAACAGATTTATCTCTAAAAAACTGGTAAGAACTTTTTTCTTCAAATTAAAATTAAATGATAAGGTATAAAACCTGATACTTACAAGCATTTCAGAACACTGTGGGTTCCATTCTCAAAGGATAAGAAATAAAATGGTCTCTGATGTGGAAAGGACCAAAACTCTGGTTATCACGATGGTTATCAAGCCTTTTAAAAATTGAAAAAGCGCAACAAATGCTTAGTTGATGCTTTCATCTGTGGATTTTAATTTATCAAAAAAATTTTGTTCTTGCCAGCAGTTTTTATTCATTTTGTGGCAAAGTATTTGCTGTTTTTGTGTAGATTTATTTCTTCTTATAGTCTATCCTGTATGTGTTACATGAACTCCCTTGATTCTCTAACATAGATATATCGCTGCTAGAATAATAATAGTTAAGTCCCTGTTATGGTGAACCTGGCTTATAACAAACAAGTGTTTTGGTCCCTTTAGGTTTCCTATATTTTATGTATTCTCTGAGTATAACAAACCACACCTTTGTATATAGTATGATTTAGCTATATAAGAAATACTATTTGAAATAATACAACTGATAATTATTTTTTGTCATTCCATGAGCATAAACAGAAAAGTTTTCCTGATATTCATGAATGTTAATTTCCCATTCTTTTCTAGGATATATGTCTTACGTTCCATGTAGCGTGCAGCAAGTTTTCCATCAAGTAGAAGGAATAGATGTTACTCAAACTTTCTTCAAATCAAATAGTGGCCCAAGTTCCAATGACAAGAAGCTGCATAGGTGTTTGGTTTGTGGCAAAAGTTTTTCGAAACTCAAATATATGAAAACTCATATGTTGATACATAGAAATGTTAAACCCTATCATTGTAATTTCTGTTCGTCACAGTTCAATTTTCGCAGTTTGTTAGTGAGGCATCAGAAGTTTCATTTGCGTCAATGTCAGTACATATGTTGGAGATGCGGCAAAAGTTTTGTACAAAAATCTGATTGCCATCGTCATGAAAAGATCCACGAGCCTCCTTCTTCCTCCATTAAATATATGTAATTTTGTGGAGCACGCTCATGTCTAGGATTTGGGAGAAAGGGAGGCAAACAAGATTTTGCCACCCTTATCACTGTAAAATTCAATGATTTTATAAGTGTTTTTGTTCCCTTTTGAAATTTTCTGCCCTTTAAAAAATGTCTCTGAGTTTCCCACCTAGGAAAGTTATTCCCCCCACATCTATATCCAGCCATGTAGTGGAGTTAGTATCATTGTTGCCTTGATGCATAGGCAGAGATAGACTTCTGGGAGGGGGGGGGCATGGTGATAATGATGTTAATTCATATATATGCAAATACATTAGATCAGTCGGTTTTACCTTCAACGCTGGGGAGCATTGCCCCCCCCCCCCCCCAAATATCTCTCTACCCATGTTGTGATGGTAATCTTGGTAGCAGCGCCAACACTGTATTTTAGGGGATTGACATTTTTTTTTATCCCTCAACTTATTGATTTTGATAAAGTTGAAACTCTCTGCAGAACGTGTTTCATTGTTTCATTGTATAAAGTTTTTCCATGCTAGTCAGACATTGTCTGTCTGCCTCTGGTGAATAGTTCCTTTATGAATTTTAAATAATTTTTTTCCACAAATACTTCATAAATAAAAACTGTTTTGTCTGAATCACATATGATGTGCAGGGCCATCTTAAGAGCATCATGGGCCCTTGGGCCATATGGTTTTTCTGAGGCCCTACCTGGTAACTTCTAGAAAATTTTACCAGATCTCATTTTTGTGAGGCCCGGGTGAGCCTACACGTTAAGACGACACTGATGATGTGCTGTCTCCTCAGAGCTGAATTTAGGGTTGATGGGGCATATTGTGTCCTGTGTAAATGAGAAATATTCTTTGTTTTTTGTGGTACATGGTAATTTATGGATCTAAATTCTTATATCTAAAGCATTTTGAACACTTGTAATGTGAGTTAAAAAATTCTAAATGACCTACTTCAATGTGTTAATATATCTTTGAGCAATTTCTTCAAAAAAATAACAGTTTAAGATTTTTCATCTCCTTTGCAGACCTTGGGGGCCATAGGCTGCAACCTGCTTAGCATATGGGGAAATCTGCCACTGTGGTTCTTCTCCACCCCATAAAACCTGAAGCTATGCTTAGGTCAAGGTTTTGATATGATCTTTTCTTCTACTTCGTAGATTGTCTGATTAATTCATTGTCAAACTTTTCCAAAAAGCATGAGGTTAATTATCTGAACTAGAGTCGTATTAGCCTCCTCCTTAGGGGAAGGGGGTATTTTGAAGTGATTCTAAAATACGTTCCTTCATGAGGTTGCTGGACATTCCCTTTCTTTTTATGATCCCAGTGGAGATTCTCATTTTTAAAACCCTGGCAACCCTAACATGAATCTGTGATGAATATTCATTATGTGTGTTCTTTCTTTATGTCCGAAAATGTGATACTTCCAATCAAAAACAAGTAAAAGGAAATTATAACTGTTTAAGTACAAGTTTTAATAAAGTTTATTTTTTTGTATAAGTTTAATTTCTTTTACCAGTTACACTCCCATACCCCCACTTTTTTTGTCGATTTGAAAACTTAAAATATGTATATATAACACAGTAGACTCTCGATAATCCAGCACATATAAGATCAGGGTATATCAGATTACCGAAATTGCTGAATTATTAGAAATTAATTGAGAAAGCCCATTAACATAAATTTTTACACACAGGCATGTAGTGCCATGTTTTCCTGCTTCTGTGCTTGAAGAAAACCCGCCTAAAACCACTGGATTACTTGATGAGCCAGATTATCAAGAGCCTATTATATATATAGATGTTAATGTTTTTTTCTTAAATTTTGATACTGGCTTTGTATTTTTGTAAAAAAAACTGACTTTTTTTTCCTTATACCCATCATAAAACCTGTAATGTCTTTGAATTCTTGTAATGCACTTAATCTTTTTTCCCTTCAGATAGTATTATGACACAGATATGCCTTATGTAAATAATTGTTTTATTGCTTATATGCATTAAATGTGTTGAATCCAGTATTTATTGAACTTTTTTTTCAATTATTGGCAACATGCTTTTAAAATTTTATTTATGCACGAAATGCCAATATTTACTGTTGTCCTTTTTCTTTAGTATTGCCTAAATCTAAAATGAAACTTAATGCAGAACAAACAATGTAGTATTCAGTAGGCTATTGCAGTGGTTCCAAAATTTTTGAAATCATGAACCCCTTTTCACAAGAAATTTATTAGTGACCCCATGTATCAGTTTCTCAGGACATTCCCGATTTATTGTTAATAAATGAATGTAATAAATGTAATAAAATGAAAGCATTTTTCAGAAAACCTTTTTAACTCTGTTCCAGTTTGCACAATTAGTGATGGATGAGATCAAATTATTTTTTAATATTTAATCAGCAGTGCTGTTTTATTATGAAATCAAATGTGTTTGATTTGATAATAAGATTGATTTGATTTCAAATAAGATAAGATTTGATTTCAAGTAAGATAAGATATAATAAGTAAGATTGTAAGAGGTTTATGTCCCTTGATTTGGATAAACGATGTACAATGTGATTTAGAAAGAATCATCTAATTTCTAAATAATTCTTTGCTTAAAATCGACCATTAATATTGTTCACAATCAACACACATTTCCCTCTTTATTTTAGGTCATTACTTTTTATTCTGTGCGTTTGATTTTGAAAAATACCTATATAATTTTAAAATTTGACAATTCTTTCTAAGTCACTCTGTATAAGTATTTACTTGGTATATTGAGATTACAAGTAGAATGTGATAAAATTATATTGTATGATATATTCTTATTTTCTTTGTGTAAAATGAAAATAAGTTTCTTATTTGTGGACGTTTTTTAGTTTGGATAATCTTCTGCATCCCCCTTAGTGTAGCCCCCTAGGGAGAATGAAGGAATATGAAGCTTCTAATACTACCATTCAGCCCCCGGGGGGGGGGACTCACATTTTGAGAACCACTGGGTTATTGAATAAAAGCCATATTTTACGAACATATTTGACTGGCTGACTATTCATTCTGCTTTCTTCAATAGAGTTTTTTGGTATAATCTATGGAATTTTCAACTACATTTGCTTTATTTACGTATGCAAAATATATTTGCATAGAAACCTCTCTGAGAAAGTCACTTTCATTCTTCAGAACACCTTCACCCAAAGAGGTAACTGATATGTAGGGTGAAAATTCCTGACCAGAGGGAAATTTCTCAAGAAATCACCAACGAATAAGACAAATATAAAGAAATACAGAAAGTCCTAATGAATCACGGCACTCTATGGGTGTCATATTTATGATTGGTCTGTTCAAACTTTCTTACAATTCCAGCTCATAATGAATTTAAACCATGGTGCTGCGATTGGTGATGTTGATTTGTGTTGTCATTTGCTAAATAGTTTTTGAAGGCCCCGAATGTATGTGCCTTTATAGAAGTCTAAATTGGCCATGGGCTTTATTTGTTGAAAAACTCTGACTTCCTGAAATTTTAATCTATGGCTCTCTTGTCAGCAGCAAGAAAGTTTTGTGTTTGCCTTATTCACATTGGTGATTTTTTTTTTTTAGTATTATTAGGCAAAGTTATCTTGCAAAATTTAAAATTAATTAAGAGAAAACCTCAGTGAATTTTAATTTTTGTAGTAAATTAAGTAATATGCATCATGGCTCCTACAGACCTCACCAGCCTTTGTCAGGGGTGTTGCAGCAAGCTAAAGAAATTGATTTGTATGCTTATTTATGCTCTGAAGTGATTCTGTTACATTGGAAAATCATTTTTCCAAACCATCCTGAGGAGCCTTAGATGAATCATGAATTGGGTAGGGGGAAGCGGTTGGTGGAAAAAATTTGAAAACCACTACCATAAGCTGCTAAAAATGAAAACTTTACAGTGATTTTAGTGATGAAATCCCAAGGCTTCTATGGCTTCTGCCATTTCTGTCTGTCGGTTTCACACCCTGAGTTTGAGGTTATAGTGTGTCTTGAAGAAAAACCTATTTAATGTTATTAATGACAAGTTTACTCTTTACTAAAGTTATCTTGCAAAAGTTGCAAAAGCGAAAGTTGTTTCTTTGCCTTCAAACACAAGCAGCTTATTTTTCTCTATGATCCGAAGTATTATAAAAATATTCAAAGCTTACTACGCAGGAAGTTCATTTGCACAAAATTTTAAGAAATTCCAAGAGAAAAAAATACATATTTTCCTTCTAAAATTTTGTTCCAAATTACTAATATTTGTATGAGAAACTATACCTGACTTAGGTGGTTGCTGTTGGTTCTACCTGCTGCATGATTTGTACTGCTATATTTCGTGTTCAAAAAAAAAAGTTAGAAATGAACGCTTCTCTCTCTTACTAATGCCATCTTAAAAATTTTCTCCATATAAAACCTATTGTATATTAGTGTAATGTTTTTTACTCAAATAATTACTGATTGTACTTATTCTAATGGCAGCTTCTTCATTTAAAGAATTGTTTTTTTCTTATCAATCTTATCCTCGCAATTTGTCTAAAGATGCAGAATCAATTATTTAGATTTTGTCATTTTCTTAAAAATTTATATGTTTACAATAATGATCTCATTTAATTTGTAGTAGAAGAATGTTTTTTTCTGTTTATAATTTCCTATACAGTCAATGCACTATTATAAGGCAAACCATAAAAAAATGTACTATTTATCGTTGATATCAGTTATTCAGAGAACATTCACTGCTACTATGTCTTTCAGCTTGAACAATGTTTTTAATTTAATTTTTTTTTAGTTATGCATTTCGAATTTTTATAATTTAAAATATAACTGTGCACTTTTATTGATCTTTCAAACTTTTACTTTGAGTAAATCAGGACTTGGCAATTCCCAGGTGCCAGGTTGCCTTGCCGACTAAAAATTGGCATTGATGCCTAACATTACTCTGCATTTTCGTGACGGCTAGATTGAAATCACAATTAGAAGGTTGGCCAAAAATGTCCTATTTCATTGCAGTAGATCAGCAACCATGAGAAGGAGTCATTATGTCCTGAAAATGTCTAAAAAACATTTAGGACCTTTTTTTTCCTTGAGCAAAAATCATGCTTGGCTCCTGAAAAATTTGGCTGGCACCTAAATATTTTTTTGATTTGTCAAGCCCTAGCATAAAAGTTCATGTATTTTTTTTTTCCGTTTTCCATGTATTCATACTAATTTGAGTGGTTTTTTTCCCATCACCATTCTAGCTTTCAGTTCAGTAGTTAGGTTGTTATGACTTACTAACTTTTCAATGGTTAGATATAAGACATTTTCATGATGATTTTATTATTTAATACTTAGAAAAAGAAAATTTCTACTAAATTTGTTTTTAGATTCCTTCTTTTTCTCTTTCTCTCTCCCTCACAGTTAGGTGTAATTTGAACTCATCAAACAAGCAGACTTTCTCTGTCATACTTGAGCCAGAAATCCTACTCGGGAGTGATGGACTTGACTTCAGTTTTGCTTGCTGTTATTGTCCATACAGTACTAACAGAAAATCTGATTTTGCGAGGCATCAGTTAACTCATATATCTAGTCGACCTTTTGACTGTCCTTTGTGCGGCCGTGGTTTCAGCCGGAGATCCAATCTGCGGACACACTTGCTTATACACACCGGTGAGAAACCATACAAATGTGATCGTTGTCCTTCTCGTTTCAGTGACAGAAGCAACTGCAACAAGCACAAACGTTCGCATCTAAAAGAAAAGTTACTGTAAGAGTGTTCAATATTATTATTATATATACACACGTACATACACAATATGTATATTTATGTGAGGTGTTTATATGTATGTATGTTTTTGTGTGCATGTGAATGAGTATGTAAGTGTGTCCAACACGTAAAGCAAATGAAGATATTTTCTTCCCAACCTTTATTTGATTTACATGAACACCCAGTTTTGATCAGTGTTGATCATTGAACAAAATTGTTCTCTGCAGTAGAAAAGTGGATTCGGTTACTATTGCCTAAGGCGCAAAGGGGAATAAATATTTTAATGTTTGTCTTTCATAAATACAGTAGACTCTTGATAACACTGAGCAACAAATTTTTACAAAGTTTTGGTGCCCAAAACAAAAATAATACTTATATAATTCAGTGTGCTGAACACTAATTTGATGATAAAAAAAGCTGGATTGGCAAGGGTTTTCTCTGAAAATCACACATTTAATATGCGAATAATAATATGTGTTATATTGAAACACAACATAAGTATATAGAAAAAAATATATATATACAGAAAAAAACAACACAAATACATAGAAACAACAAAAATACACCAAAATGCAAGCACAATAGTTAATTTATTGATATCTGACATGTATTTCATTTTGCATTGCGCTTGTGCTGGGTACAAGGAGCATTTCTTACAATAATTGCCCAACAGTAGTTAGCCAGCATCTAAGTTCACCATTCCCCTTGATAGCGTTATTCCACTTTTTCACCATAAAATACCACTATTAAAGCAATTTTTTAAATGTTAAAATTGTAATATCTCAAAAACAAGAGCCTATAAGTTTTTTTTCCCTCATGGTGAAATTCTTATTCAGCAGCACCAAATCATTTGAAATTGTAAATTTTTGTGTCGAATACAATTTCATCGTCTTTCAGTGATACTGCTTTTAGAGCGCTTTTTTAACATTTAACATGATAATATATCTCCAAAACGAGAGCAGATAAAACTTTTTCATGAATATTAGTGTTCAGAAAGTTTAAACCATTTGGAATTGTATATTTTCATATCAGCCACAATTTCATTGTGTTGTCCAAATTAATCTGGCTTTGTGCTAGTCCAACCCCTCCAGTAATATAAGGCGGCAGTTTTTCTTCAAACCATAGAAGAGAAAAACATGTTATTGCACGTCTATACCCAGATGTGAAGTTTGTGTTATTTAAATGGAATTTTTTCAACTAACTTCTGGTAATCTGGCACACCCATGGTGTGATATGTGCCAGAAGAGCACAAGAGTCTACTGTATTTAACTCAATTATAAAACAAAGTCAAATGCACTAGTTTGATAAGTTTTCAAATTTATTTTTTCTATTATTGCTTTTGGAAATGTTCTCGACATACTTCGTATAAAATTCTTGTTAAATTTTTTATGAATTTTTTTTTTTTTGAGGGAGCAATAGTTTTGAATATACCAGTCATTAGAAAAGTTCTGGGGAACTTTTTGTTATCATGTGAGATTAAGTCACATAATACCTGGTTATGCTTTGTTTCTTTGAAGTAGATACCCTGTTTAACTATGAATTTTTAACAACATTCATGCAAAGATATAAGTACAGATTGCAAGAGTTGTTTTTGTCACGTCCTCTAATATGTTTGTGACTCATCTTTGCACTTTGGAATCCGAAAAGTGTCACTCGCTCCTTAAGAAAATGGGTATGGTACTTCATTAATCAGCTTATTCCTCCTAATATTGCCCTCTCTTATTTTTTCCTGTATGAAGAATTCGGTTGACCAGGGACGAGCTGGATTTGTAACAACACATTCTCTCCAAAAAGATGACTCTTTCCAAGTTCCATAGAAATACATTGAAAAAGCAACAGGTGCTGAAGGATGTAATGGCATAGTGGTGCAATTTGCATTTATATCTTTGTATTTACATAGGCGAAAATTCATAGTTACAGTGGGGCAGATACTTTAAAACAAGCACAGCATAAACATGACTTGTCTTATTCTTTTTATTTGAATAAAAAGTCCTGAACTTTTTGAGTGTACTAGTATGAAAGATAATTCAAGTTTTGACCAAACTAGGCAAAAATATGAAGTGCAAGTACTAGTTCAGCTTTATGTGAAGTTTGAACAGTTTTCTCTTCGCCAGGATTTATCTGTATGTACCAGGGCTTGATGAATTATGGGCTCCAGGCTGCCATTGCACATAAGAAACTGATGTTGGTGTCTGAAATTTTCTGTCTGTGATTACTAAATGTGTAGTCTGGAACTAAAATTTTTGAAATCCATGTCAGTGTCTCAATACATACAAAATGGAATGGAATCACCAAGTCCCTAGAGAAGTCAAAAAATTTTATATTGTTTTTCTAGAGGGTGAAAATATTGGACTAGAGCCAAAATTTTTATTTTGGTTTGTTGGTACTCTTCCGTTATAACCATGCCATGCATTTTCAACACCCAATTGATGCATTTTGTCTTGCTTCTTTCCGCATGCCTCTGGTGCCATACTATAAGGGTTTCATATAACTACTACTTCACTAGGCATTGAACTTTTTTTTTTATTTCTAAGTTCAGAAAAAGAGAAGACATAACACTGCATACTAAATAGGAGGCTTAAACTAGCAGGTAACTACACACTAATTTACACTAACTAAACACTGCTCTAACAGACTAACAATAAACAAGGATGTACAAAATTAAAAATGGTAATGCATGACTCCTGGAAAATTTGCCATGACAAAATAACAGGCACCAAGTGGCTATTATAATGGAAGAGTACCAGTTTCGGTCAAATCCTGGCATAAAACTGCACACTGTGGGGTTCTTTTTTTTAGGATTGGTCCGCACAGTTTTTTCCTTTAAAGGTTTGGAAGAGAAATCTTATTTTCATATAAGTGCTTATCAATTTTAACATGGCAGGGAAGTCAAGGGGGAAAAAAAATCCAATTCTGTATTCAGTGAAAAACACCAAAGATAATGATAGAAGTTTTTTTTTTACACAAAAATGTTTAATTTTTTTTCTCTTAGATTTTTTTTATTATCATATAGTTTTATTTATACGTGAAATTTAGTCATTTTTATATTTTGGTGTTGTCCAGTAACAGAAAAGAGTGATTTTATATTTACCGTTGTATTTTTTAATTTAATTTCTAGTAGCAAGGAAAGAGAAATAATTTGTTTTTTCAGGGTTTTTTTTTTTTGCTATGATAACTTGATATGTGCCATACATTAATTGGATTCTACCTGATGCACAAAAACAATCATTAAGGGGAAAAAGTTTTTGAGAAAAATATGTCCCCCCATGCTTGTTATGCAATGAAAATGTTTTGTTATTGATTGATTGGGATTGGTATGAAATTCTTTTAAAACTATTATTTATTTTTGATTGTTATTTATTTTTGAATTTATTGATTTGAATTTCGACTGCTCAATTCTAATACGTACTTTCATTTAGCGAAATACGTTTTTTTATGCCATTGCCACATACATAAATGATGTCATCGACTTTTTATTAAATAATTTTTTAAATAAATATTTCGAATATTTTCATTTAAAATATGAATAAATGAACACATTTATGTTGAGCTTAGTATATAACCAGGAGCATCTTAATGAATGGGTTCGCCCAAAGCCTGGTCTGTGGGGCCTTTTGACCTTGCATAGAAATTAACACAAATTTTAGACTAATAGGGGTGTCTGGTGCATTGTTTGGCCCTTCTTGGGCAAAAACAATGCACCAGAAGTTTTGAGCTGAGTAATTGGTTGCTTATTGCTCATGCCACAAATCACAGCTTTAAAATTGAAATATATACAGGAGTGGACCAAAATACAGTAACACCTGACTAAAATTTTTATAAGTGACGATTGGTTTTAAAATTGGGGATCATCCATAAATGCCTTGCTTATGGAGTTCCCTTTTTATTGTTTTAGTGCTGATATGGTTTTTAAGTGAGACATTTGGTTCAGCAGTCACGTTTTCAGCTGTAGGCTTTTTATTTCTGCTCACAACTGTATGCAGTGTTTGTTTGTTTCTATCAGCACAGATTTTACACATACGCTAATGTTTATTTTGAGTTTTTGTTTTGTTTTTATTGTTTTTCCAGTTTTATCATACCGGTTTTAATTTTGGATATTACTATGCCTTATAAGAAGCACCAAGAACTCTTGCTACAGAAGCAGATTTAGGTCCCAATAATTTGTTATGTTTGAAATCTGTTAACTCTAACATGATTCACACTAGGCTGAACACTGTTTAAATAACAAATGAAGTTTGCTATATGTCAAGGAAGTTTAATTGGAGGAAAAAAGACCAGCACCTGCACTAACCTTGCTAACCTTGAACATTTGAATTCAGTCGTGTTTCACAAGGTGTTTCTATATTTTTGTACACTCTTTGTAATTAACTTTGACTACTAAAATAAATTGAAAGTCTTCTGCTTGGGCATGTGCTAAAACTACACCAAAAATGTGTTTCAGCTAGTCATTATCATGAAAGAATGCTTTTGTGTGTGTTGCCAGCATTCTATTCGGTTTCTTGGAAACAATGGTGAAGAGGGAATAGAGAGAGCATTATTTTTAGATACTTTTGTTCAGGAAAAAATGAGCGTTAATAAGTCAATGCAATTTTTTTTTTCACATTTAACATGGTATTTATTTTTTGAACCTAAAGTGGTTAATTTGTTATGTTTATGTGACTTTTCTGATTATTGGAATTTGATAATTTTTTTCTAGTTATTATAATTTTTTGTTAACGAACATTTTCTAAGAACAAATTGTTTAAATGAGTCAATGGCTGTCAATAATTGATACTGTAACTGATGTGTGATCACTTATCAGGATTTTTTTTTTTTTTGACAAATTGCACAATTTGTTTTTTGTATTTTATTAAAGTAAACGAGTTTGTTGATTATGATTTGATTTTTTTAAAATTTTTTATAGTCACTATATTGCCTTATGAAGCCTTTTGAAATGTTTAGTTTAAAAATATATTTATAATCTAGTCTGTTGATGCCTTTTTTTTATTGTTTTTGATTTAGTATGGTATCATAATCTGGTATTATGTCATGATATCTGAATTATTTCCGGTTGTTTCTTTTTCTTTATGGTGACAGAAAACACCTAATATTTTAATACTTGGTTAAGACGGGCATTTTGTGACAACCTGTCTTGAATGAAACCAAAACATGATCTTTTGATGTTCTTTTTCATACAGGTTTCACTGTATGATGTTGCTCCTTTCTTTTGTTTTGCTTGTGTGATGCATTTGAATAACCACTCAGATGTCCATATATATTTGTACCATGAAGGAAAAAAACAAGTTGAAAAGAAGGTGGATGAATATAAAGTGAATGTTAAAGTGTGTTGTTTACAAATTCAGTGTCAAAAGCGCAGAGAAATACTAACATTTTATTGTCATGATGTAGAGTACATGCATAATATGGTATACGAGGAATGTAAATAATGTAGTGGCGATATGGTTAAGGAAGCTTAAAACAATTGCACATGTGCAAAGTGGGCAGTATTAGGTTAAGCTAGTGTTCATATGTGGGGTGTATAGTGGTCAGTACTGGAAGAAATATAGTTGTGCTGATCAAAATAAGACTGAACTTACCTCTCAATATAGCTCTATTGCTGTGATCAGTATAAACCACTCTGCTAATGGTATCCAACAGCTCCCATAATTTGGGAAAAAGGTACAGGACTTTGCAAATGATTGCATTGAAGGGATGTAGCCTAATATAAATTTACTTGCATATTCAACAAAGCTTTTGTACTACCTGTGTCGCCACCACTATATTTACAACTCTTGCAGGAAATATGAGACGAAAAACCATATTTTTAAGTTTCATTTTGATTTTGAATGATTTTTGGCCGTTTAGCCTTATAAATATTGCCATTGCTATTGTTGCATGCATCTTTGATTTGAACTATACAACTAGTTCGATTTTTTTTTTTTTTTTTTTTTTTTTATCAATTATAATTTGATGTAAAAAAAAATAAATTTATTCAAATTATTTCTCAACCCATGGAAATGAGTAACAACTACTAAAATATATAAGTCATTAAAAAGTTGGTTTTTTTTTGGGTGCCAAAAATTACACCAGTAGCAATTTATCTAAACTATTTGAATAGTGTTGCGCTATCCTTGAAACGGTGTTATCCTTGTCATGTGTTTTCTGTGAATTTTGTTACATAAAGTTTCTGTAACAAATTTTTATTGTTTAATTGTGAATGATTTCACACATGTAAATGAGTCTCTCATTAGACTATTTCCCCCCCCCCCCATCTGAACCAGCACAATTGAAAGTGTGAGGGGTTTTCTCTCTCTCTAGTTTATAGGCCATTACTATATTCTTTTAATGTAATTGCAATTTATTTTTTATAAGGTATGATTTTAATTATTTTTATTTTCTGTAGGCGAACGGTTGGAGGTACATCATTATAAGAAACATCATTGCTGCATCATTCGTTTATTTTCCGACACAATCTCATAGTTGATTGAAATATTTTTCATAACACATAATGAGATTCTTCATTCCCTGATGATGGAAAGTGGGACTATTCCACCCTTTCATTGTCATTTTAGTTGGTCAACTTTGGCTAATTTTTTGTACCTTGTGGATATTTTTTTAATTTGGAGTATTAGATAAAAATCATAAGGGGCTAAGTCCGTGCTATGTGGTAGATAGGCACCTGTGCTCAACATTTGGCATTGGCCATGTGTTAATTTCAATCTTGGTGTCGTCAGCTTTCATGTTTGAGAAATTGAATAGACATCAACTCTTCGTAGAATGATGTGATGAAATAGTTCAACGTGCAGGATGCTGCTTTCTTTCTTCAGGGAATGAGCAACCTTGTTGTGCGCTATCACAAATGCTGAATGCATAATTGTGATTATGTCAAAGAATAAAAATAGTGCAGCAATAAAAAAAGTGACCTTAAAAATCTTGACAAATTTTTGTCTGTTCAACTGCAAAAAATTAGAAAGACCACCATATAATCTGTTCATTGTTATAGACTACTTTAGGTGATGTTTGTTTGATGATAACTATATCATCAAGTCTCAAACATTAAAAATATTCAGCAAGAATGTACCATGTGAAAGTACTCACCAATCTGATATGAATTTTTATACTTGTGCTGTATTTTTATTTTCCCTTCCATTTTTTTTCTCAAGCCTTATTCAAACTTGCTAAAGACTGTCATTCATATTTTCAATCCCATCATACTATCATTGTGACAGTTCAGGAGGGTGGGGGTGGGGGGACATTACAACAGTGGTTGTACCAAAAACGTTCAATTTGTCAGATTAGTATTTATGATATATATATAGCTACCTAATATCAATTTTGTTTTTTAATGAATCAGATTTATGTTGTATTTTTACAGTTTTAGAGCTAGTCTATTTTTTTTACCTCCTTCAGTTTAATGAGCTACATAGTGTTATCAAATTTTAATGAATTTTTCCTAGTCAGTTAATATTCAAAATATTTTTATTGACATTAATTCTTTCACTGTTTTCAGATGCTTTTGTCGCATCTGGTCATCCAGGGATATTTTTTGAAAGTTAGATTTTATTACCACATTTTCATTGCTCATTTATTTTAGAATTTCATCCATCTTGTGATGTTTTTATCATATGTTCTGTTCTAAATTTGAGTAATACACTCAGAGACTAAAAGAAAAAGTATATTTCAAAAGTCTGTATATACATCAGTATTTTGACACTAACATCACTTGGAAGTCGCTGTTTTTATGTTTTTATCATATGTTCTGTTCTAAATTTGAGTAATACACTCAGAGACTAAAAGAAAAAGTATATTTCAAAAGTCTGTATATACATCAGTATTTTGACACTAACATCACTTGGAAGTCGCTTGACGCATAACCCATGAAACATTTATGCACTATGTTTTCAAAAATAGAAATCATACAATTTTTTCATTTCTAATATATTGAACTTCACATTTTTCGACAAGACATTAATACTTGAGTTTTAACTTTTTGTATTTTTATACAGCGTAAACTTTCTATTCACTTCAGTCTTACGTATGATGTCTTTACTGATTTTCTTGTTAATGTTAATTTTTCATGTCTCTATTGGATAACACAATGAATCATGCATTGCTTTTTTTAAACGTGATCAAGAAATGCCCCGATTTAATTTCTTTATTCATATAGTGCCATTCATTTGATATCATGAATTATTTCTTTTCAAGGGGGAAATTGATGGTGAAAATACAAGTGTTATAATGTTTGACAATATATATAGAAATTTGACTGAAGAATTTTCTTCATTTTTACTGAAAAAAGAAATAAATTTTTTGAATTAAAAAGACTTTTGTAGCAATTTTACTGTTTTATTTAATCTCTTTCACATTTTCATACGGAGTGGTTAAGTGTATTTAATATTTGGAAAAAAAATTATATTTTTTCCTTTTTGAAGTTTCATCAATGTAGAAATATTAAAAAGATGATTATGGACTACTACCAGACTACTTCCGAACTCCTATCTCTCATACAGGGTGGGCAAAAAGTCCGTAGAAACGTTAAAAATTCATAAAAACCGGAAATATAGCAGAAATAAAAAACGGTTTTGCAATTGAATAATCGACGTTGAATATACCCAAAATTCGAAAACGAACATACGCGTTTCGGAAGTTCGAACTTCCCAACCCAAGAGGTAATTCATTTCTAAAAAACGGTTTGTAGGGTTAGCATCGCCAGGTCACGGGAATTTTTTTTAAGACGGAAAAAAACAGCCGATTTGTGGCGCGGACATGGGTGTACGTAGAATTTTCTCAGGGGGGGGGGGTTCAATTTTTTTTCTCAGGGGGAGGGGTATACGTTTTTTCCTGCGAAATAGCACTATAATCTCGGCTAGAAACGCTCTCGTACGCAAAGGGGAGTTGGGGTTCTAAACCCCCCCCCCCCCCTGCGTACGCCAATGGGCGCTGACGTACACAAGTCAAAGAAAAGATACGCAAATAACGAACAGAATGCCTCCAAATCGTTTATTACAGCAGTATGTGTTCCACACGACCACCACAGGGGATAACACATTACAGGCGAGTCACAAATCCAGCAACGACAGTGTGCAGCAATGGATGTATACATGACACCTCTCGGCGGATCGCATCTTTCAGTTCTCACATGTTAGCGAATACCACCTGCTCTTTAGATGTAGGTGCGTAGCAGAAAGACACCTGCCATGTAGCGGTACTATCATTTAGTATCATTCGATGTTGAAGTGTGAGACCGGACGCATGCAAGAAAATGCGCTCCCGATGGGTCTCTGATGTATCATATAATTTAATCATTTAATTAAATCTCTCATATTAACGATTCTGTCTCTCCATCAAGAAACGTCTCATTCGTTTAGTCTATAATTCAGAAGTGGGATGACATAGACATAGATATATAGTGATAACGATGATGCTATGCATATCCCCCGTGCGTTGATGTTTATGAACTAGAGCCCACAATCGGCAGCTTGCAAAGTTTGTCTTCTCGACGACGAAACAAAAAAAAAAAGTTTCTTCTTTTCTACTGATGATTGCCGATTACGTCCGCTGGTTGCTGTTTCCGATGTCACCCGAGGATATCCGAAGTCTACCGAGGATTGCCGAAGAATACTAATCGCTTTTGAGGTTAAAGATTCCGTGGATCTCCGATGTTACCGAAGATATCGATGTCTCCCGACGATTGCCGATGTCACCCGAGGATTCCCGAAGTAGTCTAATGGCTGTTGAGGTTAAAGATTCAACGATATTTCCGATGTTCCAGTGATTCTACGACCTATCCTTGCTGGTGAAAATATGATGATGACTGATGTTGTGATGATTTAGTGCGCGATATTAGTATATGCAGTGCGAGATATCAGTGCGTGTATGATGTATATTATTCTGCGACGTTTCCGATGTGTCGAGGTGTTGTGATGGTGAGAGTGCGCGTGTGATGTTTAAAATTTTGCGCAAACTTTGATTGATCCACAGTGAATTTATTTCACACATTATTATATGGTTCCACGTTTGACGATGCGAGGGTTATATTAGCGCGCAAGTGCGATGTACAAGATTTTGCGCGAATTTCGATTAATTTTCAGTGAATTCATTTTTTTTTATTCATTTCTTTTCGTGTATATGCAGTGAAGTGATTTATTTTTTTATTGTTGCTGTGTAGTGGTGAGTTGAACTATTTTCGTTTCATGATCAGAGTCAATTTAATGCTATATTCCGTATCATTATTTAGCAATAATACCATAGCACTGGTCATTTTCTTTTCTTTTATTATTATTATTTTCTTTTAATATTGCAAGATGTCATTCTTAGCGAAAGCGAGAAAAGGTGACTTGAAAATTCTCGCCGAGGAGCTTGGGGAAACAGTTGATCCCGATTTTAAAGTTGCTGATTTAAAACTATTAATTCTAAACTCGAAGAATTATGAGGAAGAATTTGTTAGGGTCCTTGTCGATACCGTTATAGAAACTAGAATACAACGAGAGATTGATGAGCGCGAGGAAAGGAAGCGTCAAAATGACATGGAGATGAGGAAGCGTCAGGATGAAATGGAGATGAGAAAGCGTCAGGATGAAATGGAAATGAAAAGGATGGAATTGGAATTGGAAAAGAAACGGTTAGAACTGTCTCTAAGTTCAATTGGTGGGGGTCTAGCGAGGGAAAATGATAGTTCATTTAAAGTAGATCTTCATAAATTGATCCCAAAATTTGATATGAAGAATGATATTAGCTTATTTATGACCTCTTTTGAGCGTCAGGCTAAGATCATGTCCATCCCGAAAGAACATTGGGTTACGCATCTCATTAGTGTATTACCATCAGAAATTGTTGCTCTCATTGCCAGAGAACCTGAGCAGGAAGCTGCTGAATATGACTATGTTAAGAAACTTCTGTTGAGACGATTCAAATTGTGCCCTGAACAATTCCGTCAGCTTTTCAATAACCACAAGAAAAGTTCGGAAATTACGTGGAAGGACTTTGGTTTCGAATTGAGAAATTATTTCGAGGAATGGATAAGCGGATTGGGAATAAAAGATTTCGAGGGGCTAAAAGAACTTATCGTGACCGATCAACTAAAACGTAGTGTGAATACAGATGTTCGTAATCATTTCATTGATGAATGGTCAAAAATCACAACCGTAGTAAAGTTGACAGAAATGCTTGATGAATATGAAAGTGTGGTCATGAGCACTTGTAAAAAAGTGTATAATAATGAATATTCAAAAGGCTCTAGACCGCCAACTCAAAACTTGACTCGAGAAAAATTTAACAAAAACAAACCACAGAAAGAAGATTATCATTGGCGAAAGGACATTGATACTGGTAAACCTGCAGACCATAATGCGTGTTATAACTGTTACCAGAAGGGACATTTTTCCAGAGATTGTCCTAAACCAAAAAGGGTGAAGTTCTGTACATCTTGTAAAAAAGAGGGTCATGGTACCAAAGATTGTTCAACAAAACCAAAAAATCTTCTGGTGAACACAGCTATGTTCATGCCGAAAATAAACATTCCTTCTCACAACAAAACTGTTCGTATCAATGAGGTTGAAACTGAAGCTGTTGTAGATACAGGTGCTGACATATCTATGATGAAACAAAATTTTTCTCAAAGGGTAAACGCCGACGTTCGTAATGAGGTTATTTCTCCTATTAGAGGTATTGGTGGTCTTAGTAAACCTCTAGGAATTACAGAAGTGAATGTTGTCATAGATAATGTAGTAATGAAAAGTATTACATTTTATATAGTAAAAGACGATACTTTTGAGGGACCAAATGTACTCATTGGTAATAATGTTATCGATTCACCGGAATTAATCATGATTCGGAAAGAAGGAAAGTCACAGTTCCTTAATATCGATGAGTTTGATAGATTGTGTAAAATTCAGGTCGAGGAAGTATGCCAAATACCAATAAAGAAAAATAGAGTTATTTTGCGTGGATTCTGGCATGATGAAAACAGCGAGCCTGATTCCCGTGTTGATGTTTCTGATGTTATGGTTGCAAAAACAATTACAAGCAATAGACAACCTATTATTTGCGGAGAATTTAAAGTTGGCGATGTCATAAAGGAACAAGAAAAAAATAGGCTGTGCGAATTACTTAATGATTATCGTTCATGTTTTGCGAAAGAACCTGACGAAATCGGATGCATCAATACAGCTGTGATGCACATAAATGAAATTCCAGGAAGCAAACCGGTAGCACGATCTCCATACCGTGCTTCACATTATGAAAGAAAAATACTGCGAAAAATTACAACTGAAATGAAAGATCAAGGAATTATACGAGATAGTATATCGGAGTACAGTAGTCCAGTACTACTTGTTCCCAAAAAAACTGGTGAATACAGAATGGTGATTGATTACAGGCAGTTAAATGCTCAAACCGTGAAAGATAAATTTCCCCTTCCATGTCTTGATGATTTACTTGACCGTCTTTCAGGATTTAGCATGTTTTGCATTCTTGATGCATGTCAAGGATTCAACCAGATCCCAATGGATGATGAATCATCACGTAAAGCTGCGTTTACAACACCTGATGGGCATTTCGAGCCAACTCGTTTATTTTTTGGATTAGCAAATGGGCCTCCAGTTTTTCAGCGTGCGATGTCTGTTGCTTTGGGTGATCTATTGTGGAACACTGTAACATGTTTTGTTGATGATATATTTTTTGGCGCATATGATTTCGATGACATGATGGTAAAATTGAAAAAGGTTCTGGAAAAACTGCAAACAGCTGGGGTGACATTGAAACTATCCAAATGTGAATTTGGTATGCCTGAAGTGGAATATCTTGGTTTCGTGGTAAGCAGAGAGGGATTGAAGCCTGGGCCAAGGAAATTAATTGCTATAGCTGAGTATCCAGTTCCCAAGACTAAAGAAGAACTACGACGATTTTTGGGTTTGACTGGTTTCTTTCGGCGCTTCATAGAACGTTATGCTATCATAGCATTTCCTCTTAACCGTTTACTTAGGAACAATCAGTTATTTGAATGGAACGATGAACAACAAAATGCTTTTGCGATCTTGCGAGAAAAACTAGTGTCACAACCGGTGTTAAAGTTATTCGATCCTCGTGATAAAACAGAATTGCACACTGATGCAATTGCGGTCGGATTAGCAGGTATGCTACTTCAACGTGACAAAAGCAACAATCTAAGGCTGGTGTACTGTGTGAGTCGTAGAACTCATCCTAATGAAGAAAAGTACCACTCCAGTCGTCTTGAACTCATTGCTGTTGTATGGTCAATGACGCGACTTCGACCGTTACTACTTGGCTTGAAATTTACGCTTGTTACCGACTGTTCTGCTATCATATACTTGAACACTCAACGAAATATTAAGCCTCAAATTGCGAGATGGGCTGAACAGCTTAACGAATTTGATTATGAGGTGAAACATTGTCCTGGAAAGAATATGACGCACGTCGATGCTCTCAGTCGTTCACCTGTGGAAGAATGCGAAAATACATCGTATGACGGGATTCGTTCTAACGGTCCAAGCGAATTTAATGTAAATCCCAAGGCATTTTACATTTCCAACGAAAGAGATAGAGTTTCTCTTATTCAGTCTCAGGACAAAGAATTGCAGAAAATTATTTCCGTTCTCAAGAAGCCAATATCTAAACGTACTCATCATGATAAATCTACTATTGATAACTATGAGTTGAATGAAGGTATACTTTATCGCATCGAAGAAATTAATTGCAAGCAACGAAAGTTGTTTGTGATGCCACGAACCATGAGAAAATACCTTGCTGTGAAATATCATGATTTTTCAGGTCATTATGGTGCAGAAAAAGTAGTACAGATGATCAGAGAACATTTTTGGTTTCCAAAAATGGTGAGCTACGTCAAACAACATGTGAGACAGTGTGTGGTCTGTGCATTTACAAAAGCACCGTCAGGAAAGAAACAAGGGAAATTGAACCCTATACTCCCAGGTAAAAGACCGTTTGAAATTATTCACATGGATTTCCTAGGACCATTGATATCCAGTTCTCATCGCAACAAAGAACTTTTGGTCATTATTGATAACTTCACGAAATTTGTTCGTTTACGACCGTGTCCTAATTGCTCCACGAAGAGTGTACTCAAGTACTTTGATGAATTCATCAGTGATTATGGAACTCCCCATCGTGTTATAACTGATCGAGGAACCTGCTTCACGTCAAAAGCATTTGAAGATTACTGTAGTCGCTGTGGTGGTCGAGTGGTTATAGTGCCGGACTCGTGATGCGAGGATCCGGGTTCGAACCCCACAGTGGTGGTCGGCTGAAGTTGGTTTTCTGTGGTTCCCAACTTCAAGGCGCAAATGCGAGCCGATCTCCCCGTTAAAAAGTCTCGCCACAGAGAGCAACAGTCCTACAACGGTAAATCATTCAACCATAACACTTCACTCATAGTTAGTAAAACTGGGGGCAGATGACAGCACTACACATAACAAGCATTACACAGCAACAAACTTTACGTCAGGTTGCACTACACGTACACGCACATTCCCGCATGTACCGATTCGTTGGGGGGTTCCGCGGGGGGGTGTGCATGTGTGGTGTAGCAGTAGTAGGTAGGGGCTCGGGGATCCATGATGTTCTTAAGTCAGCCACCTCGTTGGGCAATTTGCCTGTTGTGGCGTTGTATTTGTATTTGTATTTGTATTTGTAAATTGCATGGAATCAGACATACACTTATCTGTAGTCAAAGGCCACAAGCAAATGGTCAAGTCGAGCGTATAAACAGAGTTCTTATACCTATGATAACCTCGTCTGTTAAAACTGAGTCGCATAGGGATTGGGATCGAGTATTGCCTGAAGTGCAAAGATCAATAAATTGGGCACCCAGTAAGTCCACAGGCAAGTCCCCTTTTGAACTTCTGCATGGGTACAAACCCGAAAGACCCGGTTACTTCCCACCGGAATTATTGCCAACGTCTTCCGAATATGAGTCACCAAACAAATTGCGTGATCAAGCTCGAGAAAATATTCTGGACTCAAAAGAGAAAATGAAAGAGATGTACGATGCTCATCACAGCGTTGCTTTTATATATTCTATTGGTGATGTGATAGTGGTACGACGGTTACCAGAGCAGACCGGAGTAAGCACCAAAACACAAGCAAAGTACCGAGGTCCAATGGTAGTTGCTGGAATACTGCCTTCAGACACATATAAGATCACTGATTTTCGTCAAAGTGGTCAAGGGCGAGGAAGACGAAAAAATTATACAACAACAGCCCATGCATCTCAGATGAAACTATTCCATCTTATTGACGATGAAGATCAAGTTATTGACTCAGAGCTAAATGACGATGATAATGGTGAAGTGACACAAATCAACGATAACCATGTATCAAATGCATGTACACCGAGAGAGGATTATTGCGATCCTGACAATGATTCAAACATAGTGAACCGTCCTAAAAGGGCGAGAAAATTGCCATCATATTTGAAAGACTATGTACTATAAGAGAACTGTCATTATTTTCTGACTTTAATTCATATTATGTGTGTGTTTGTTTATTTTAGTACTTTGTTATATTTTGGCATTTATATTGTGTATCGTGTTTTATAGTTTCCATAATTTATTTTTGCAAGTAGTGTATTTGTTGATATACTCCAGAAAAATTGTGCTGTGCAAAATGATGTATCATGTGAACGAGGACGTTCTAGTAGCAGGGTGGCCGAATGTTAGCGAATACCACCTGCTCTTTAGATGTAGGTGCGTAGCAGAAAGACACCTGCCATGTAGCGGTACTATCATTTAGTATCATTCGATGTTGAAGTGTGAGACCGGACGCATGCAAGAAAATGCGCTCCCGATGGGTCTCTGATGTATCATATAATTTAATCATTTAATTAAATCTCTCATATTAACGATTCTGTCTCTCCATCAAGAAACGTCTCATTCGTTTAGTCTATACACAGATTGATAAACCGGATCGATACACCCGGATTGTCAAATATCCCCATAACCAGAAGTCTGCCTGTGTCAAATCTGGGGACCGAGGAGGCCACGGGAACCTGCAACGCCTGCAAATGATTTTGTCTTCCCCGAACGTCTGTATCAAGGATGCCTTGACCGGAGTAGTAACTGAGACTAGTTGCTCCATCTTGCATAAACGTGACGGTAGAAAGCACATCTTTCATGTAAACATGGCACGACCTTCTCGCGCAGAAACGTTTTAAATAACGCTGTACATTCACTAGCTGTTTTCCACCTATTTACTAGGCGCTGCGTTTCAAAGAAGGATTCTAGAAACCTTGGAAGGAGGGTCCTATGATGAACGAACCTGTGAACCCACACCACACTGTCACTTTTGGGGAAATGCTATGGTTTCTGCGTGTACTCACGTGTGGATTAAGTCGCGTATACACAATCCTCGTGGGTACACAAACTTCCTTTGTATTCGTTAAAAAAACCGATTCCAGGTGGGTCCAGTGAAAACAGCTCAAGAATCGTTCACAACACCGTACAAATTACTGAACAACCAATTGCGAATGCTTTCATTGCATGATCCGAGCGCTAGTGTATATACGCGCCTTTAGACGTCGCCCAGATACGGCTGTTATGGATATTAACGTCGCCATGAAGCGAAAAATGAGCATCTGTCCACAAGATGTTAAAGACCCAGGTGGGATTCTGTTTGATTTTGGAGAAAGCCTACCTCACAAATGTTCCCCTCTGTACGGTATCCGCTGGTAAAAGTTCATGGAACGACTGCAATCTGTATGGGTACAGATCAAGGATTCCATGAAGAATATTGCGTACCGAGGATGGCGGTAAGCCCAAGCGTCACGTGCACTGCTAGTCTCTGCAGCTGATTCGGACGCTAACGCTTCCATTTCGGCTGCAACACGCGGCGAACGTGCCTTCCTTAAAATAAGGTCGTCCGGCTCTGTCTCTAACACGATCATCCAGCCTTCCAGTTTCCTCAAACCGCTGAACAAGCTTTGTGAGACCTGTCGCTATTAAAGGCCCTTTTCCAGGTCTCACATTCTTCTGAACTCGGAATTTACGCAAGGCAATGGTCGCTGATTCCTGGTTCATGTAAAAGAACTTCACCAACAAAGCTGTATCCTTCGCACTCATCAGCATCCTTGTTCACATACACGGTTTACAACGGTGAATTGGTTGTGGATTAGGAGCGCAAGTTCTTATAACCGTCTCATTTGCATATTTCCACCGAAGTCACTCGTAAAAGCGCCACCTATCGGCTGTTTTTGAGTTTTTTCCTGTCTCAAAAAAATTTCCCGTTACCTAGCGATGCTAACTCTGCAAACCGTTTTTTACTTCGGTCATTTTTCCGGTTTTTATACATACTTAAAATTTCTACGGACTTTTTGCCCCCACCCTGTATAATAACGAATACTTCGTATATGCACTTCGTAAAAATTTCTCTAGCCAACTTCTTACGAATTGATACATGAAGAAACATGTTTTGTGTATACAAGATGTCCTGTAAGAGTGCTGAAGTAGCCTTCATCTCATAAACCGTCCATGTTTGAAGTTTCGTGTTATAGGCCTATAAGAATTGTGTTAAAGGCCTGTCTACTGCTTGCGGATAGTCTTTTGGCACATGAGAACGAATCGCATCCGCGAAATGATTTTTTGACTAATGATTGATCGATAATAATTTGATCGTCGTCCGCTACTGAGATATGGATCTTCAGTTGATAAGTGTGCCGCTGTGCGGTCGGGTGCGCATCGTGTCGGGCTCTGATCGTGTAGAGACCCAGATTTGAACATCGTTTGGCGCATAGTGGTGGTCGGCTGAAAAGTTGGTTTTCTGCTTTTTTCCAACTTCTAGACGTGAATGTGAACCCGTCTCCATTTAAAGTCTCCGCAGAGAGAGCAGGCAGACCTGCAACACGATACTGGCATAACATGAAAATTCAAGCACTTTTACCATCTTTACTCAAAATGTAGAAAATAATGGCTATTGAAACATATTGATGAGAATTATAAGAGAGAGAACATTCATCTCTCTCTCTCTCTCTCTTGTTTTGTGTATGTGTTTTTTTAAGAGTAATTAGCTTCGCACTGCTCGTTTTTTTTTCTTCTCACCTTCAGATGTAGAAAAATTCATATCTGCTCAATGCATCTATATATTTGATGTTATGATGAATCAGCAAATGTCCCCCCCCCCCCATGATGAAATTCAGTTATCTTGCAAGATATGGTATCTTCGTAAATCACAGGTTGTTTTGATGCAAGATAAAAATCGGCAATTTTGTTCTTTTATACGTAATATTCACTTACCTGATAACAAAAAATATTTTCGGTTTTAATTTTCCAAACGAAACGAGGGTAGAATAAATTACATTAATTAAAAGTATTTAAAAGTGACCAGCAATATGTTGTTATATATATATATATATATATCTGTCATCTACTTTACATACGAATAAGGAATAGGTATTTTTATATTGCTTGTGCGCACCACCTCTTAGTGGCTTTATTATCCCCCTTCCCCCATTCTTAAGCAGCAACCAGTTTAAATTCGTATGGGCCAAATCGGGGTCTCAGGTCTATAAGAGAGTTTCATGATTATAATTCTATGGAGTTTTCGAGATTAAATTATGTAATTTGGTAGGTTGGTGATTCCCGCCAAATCAGGGCCTCTGAACATCATTTTTCCCGTAGTACATGCCCATGCCGTTGAGACAGCCTTATCAAAGAGCCCTAGGCCAATACTTGTCACCTCCTATTTATTTATTTTCTAATCGATTTAGTTCGTCAAAAATGTAATATTATAAGGTCGATCCTTCTCCCAAATCTCTCAAACTAGAGCCCTCACTCCTCTCCCTCCCACACACACACACATCAAGCGTCTCCGTGCAAGTAATATTCAGGGGACCGACACCCTATTGGGCTGGAATCCCCAGCCTACCAGTTTACACATTTACTCTCGAATATCATGGAATCAGATCTCATAATAATGAAGACTTCCTATGCGCGTGAACCCTCTGGCCAGGGTCTAGATGGGGTTCCAACAGACCGGTAGCCTGAAATTTCGTTCTGGGGGGGGGGGGGGACCAGAGTGACAGAACTGACCCCTAGCACCCCCCCCCCCCCTCGCTATGGCCTTGGGTTTCAGCAAAAGTCCGGATCTGGGAACTTCCAAAAGAATGGCCTAGAACATGTGCAAGCATGTGAGTGACCAAAACAATGTGCAAGCATCTGAATGACTAAAAGAGTGGTTTTAGAGACACAGGTGTACTTGTAGGAGTGGGGGGGGGGGCAAGCGGGTTATAGCACAGGGTAGTGAAATCGAGGAAAGAGCAATAAAAAAAAAATTAGACTGGAATGGGAGAAGGGTGGCAAAAAATTCGTGTACCCCGCAGGCGGCGAAACCATAAATGCGTCTTTGTACCTAATCACTAATTACTGATTCAGAAATTCACGTCTCTCTTGTTTCCAGCTGACGGAGATAAGATAATATTGTTTATTGTCTATTTGCTATTTTTCTTCATATTCCTCGATGATGATGATGTCATATAATGTTCGGGTGTTTGAGATATGAAAAAATATATAATAGAAAAGTTCCAGGGGGTTCAAAGGACAACGATTCGAGCTTATCTGATAACCCGTCGTGGTATATGACTGACTAGCCCGTCGGTAAATGATATCACATTAGAAAGTTTTCATCCGATCAATAAACACAAGGAGAAACGAAAATGTTCGATATCAAGTTCATAACATTGGTCTGCATTTGTTTCCTGAAGACCGTTTCGTCTCAATACGATCCGACTTGGGATTCTTTGGACAAACGGCCTCTACCGCAATGGTACGACGAGGCCAAGATCGGGATATTCCTCCACTGGGGAGTTTTCGCGGTTCCGTCTTTCGGTTCGGAATGGTTCTGGTCCTACTGGCAAATTTCGAAGTCTCAGGATTACGTCAAGTTCATGACTCAGAACTATAAGCCTGGTTTCGCTTATCCCGATTTCGCCAAGCAATTCACAGCCGAGTTCTTCGATCCCAACCAATGGGCTGACATATTCAAAGCCTCGGGAGCAAAGTAAGCATTTTCATTTCATAAAATAAAATAGTACGTAGCGAGAAAAATAAAAATACTCTCGTCTTTTAAAAGTTTCAAAGTATTCTAATCGTGAGTACCATATGACATGCATGTACCATATTTACGGGACTTTCTGTACCTTTCACATTTTTGATATAAATGGGTACAGATAATTCGCATCACTTTTCAAAATCTAAATATTTGATTTTTTTTTTTTTAAATAAAATACATTCTACGTATTTTGCTACAGATTTGCTTCATAATTTTGCTGTAGTAAGTATGAACTTGTGGAGTTTTCGAGTTTACTCCACATAATCTCGGCTTGAGAAGGAAGGCGTTGAACCCCAAAACCTCTCCCTTGCTTACGCCAGTGGAGTTTAGACTCAGGACTGTCTTAGCAGCATCATGGGAACCCTGGTAGATGCCCCCCCCCCGATAATTTCGATCATTTTTTGTGTTTCATGCTATAAATTCACTATTCTATAGAAAGACTCATGAGAAGTCTGGCTTGCGAGCCCATCAAAAGTCCCAACCTGGGAGCTCTTCTCCAGGATATGGGAGGGGGCATGATCAGATCTCATTATCATGGGGAGCCCTCATATACCAGAGAGGTATTCACCTTCTGGCCTTACAATGGTTGGTCCCATGCGTTGAAAAATGGCTGTTTGAACTTCTGTTTTCTGCTAATTGCTATTTATTTCAAGAATGTTGGCATGTTTTGACAGTTTTAGGATGAAAAGGCAATGTCCAGTATTTGTTCGTATTGATTATCTTTCCCCTGTGTATATCGACGAAATGTTCAACGTAGGAAGGTGTTACGTGAACTGACCACATAGCCTACACCCTTCGATTATACCCCGAAAACAACTTCAATTAGTAAAATTCTGATGTAATGTATCGTTATAAGGTCGACCATATTCATTGAAAAAAAAATAAGACAAATATATGAAAAAAAAATCTCTAACATTGTGACATATACATACAATTCTCGCCAAAAAAAGTTGCCAAACGTGAAAGTTATCGCCAGTTATAAGTAAAAGTTGCTGAGGAAAAAAAAAATCACTAAGGGGCCGTTCAAGTATTACGTCATCATCGATGGGGGGGGGGGGGGGTTCCCGATTTGCTGACTTTTGATGATAAGGGGGGAGGGGGGGGTTTGGATAATGCTTACGTCATCAGCCACCCTTTATGAAAATATGAGTTAGGATTCAGAGGGACAGAACTGATGACGAAATTTTGCTGACACGGGGGGGGGGGGGGGGGTCAGCGTTTTGCTGGCATTTGCTGACAAGGAGGGGGTCAAAAATGACTAAAAATTTGCTTACGTAATACTTTAACGGCCCCCTAATAAGCGAAAATGAAAGGCTGCTGTAAATTGGAAGGGTATTAAAATGTGTTTCACAAAAAAAAATCTTATTTATAAACATTTAACTCAAGAATTAATCATTATTATTACGGAAAAAAATGTATAATTAATAATTGAATTATTATTATGTGAAAATTATCTTCATTCACGATTTCAGTTGAAATTACAAACTCAGTTAAACTGAATTGAAAATACAGGATAAACTGGACATAAAAAGTCGGGACCAAAAATACGGGAATATCTTGTGAAATGTGGGTCATTTTCAGTCACCCTATAACCATTCTATTTTTTATATATATAATTACAAAACATGAAAGTTATTTGTGTAAAATCGGATTTATACTTGAATATCAAATTTCAAAATTTAGTTTTTAGGCTACAATTTTATTAAAAAATGAGAAATAAATATCTTTTTCCCATAACATCTGTTTGTAAACAATCCAATGGGAATTTTTTTCCCTCCTCTGCTTATCACTGACGTTATTTTTTCCTCCCAATTCGTCTGAAGAGATAAGTTATCGAAGTTTATCACCCTCGACTTATAAGAAAAACGCATAAGTACACTCGAACGACAGTTGTTTCAAACTCATAGTCTCGCGGTGATAACAGCAGCATCGCCATGTCGAAATATTCGATTGTGATCCTCACGAGTGTGATCCGTTTCGCGACATGCCAATATGATCCGACGTGGGATTCCTTGGACAGAAGACCGCTACCGAATTGGTACGACGAGTCGAAGATCGGTATCTTTCTGCACTGGGGAGTGTTTTCGGTGCCGGCTTTCGGTTCGGAATGGTTTTGGGCGGACTGGCAGTTGACCAAAGATCAAGAGTTCGTTGATTTCATGTCCAAAAATTATAAGCCGGATTTCTCTTATCCCGATTTTGCCAATCAGTTCACGGCTGAATTCTTCGATCCCGACAGATGGGCCGAAATTTTTCAGGCTTCCGGAGCGAAGTGAGTAAAGTTGTTGCAATGTGTACTCTCGATTTCTTCTAGTTCGATTATTTTTAATGACAAGAAAATAAAATAATAATTAAAATTTTCACCAATAGGTAGCGTCACGTTTATGAAATGCGTACATAGAATGCACCTAGATTATGTAGCAAGTTTTCGTTTACACTTGAGAATGTAAAAACAACACAAATGTGTTTGACGTGTGCACCATAAGCGAGGAAATCACCATAAGACTTGCGTAAAACATGTCATTGTTTTTCAAAAAGTTGCGTTTCTAACCTTTGTCAGGGCGTCGCACCAAGCTGAATACATTGATTTGTGTGTGCCTATTTATGCTTTGTGTCGTTTTATTATACAGTAAAAACCCTCTTAACGGACACCCCCCTCAGATGCGGTCACTCCCGTTTTATGGCCATATTATAATTTTCCCCAGTATAATATAAGTATGCATTTCAAACCATTGATTAACGGTAATCCTTCTTTTACGGAAGAATTTTTTTATCCCACCCGTGTCCGCAAAAAAGAGGTTTTACTGTATTATAAGTGTGAAAAAATATCTACTAAACTACTCTGGGGTGCCGCAAAAAAACCATGAATTGGGCAAGTAAGCCGCGGGTGACAAAAGTTACTACTGTGAATTGCTGCTATGAACTACTGTCGTAGTCGATAGCAGATTTCAGTACCTTTCAGCTATGAGATTCTATTTTTTTGATTGTGTAAAATAAAGTTTTCTCCGACACAGTCCCGGTCATTCACAGGGGCAATGGCTGATATTGGCTAAAACCGATAGAGCCTAGACCGTGTTCGGTTTGAAAAAGAAAGAAAGAAAGAAAGACTTTCAGAGAGCGCTAAGTTTTGAAGCCCACCCATGTTGTCTGAGCTGAAAGATGTCATAGTCGCGAGATCTCTACTATCGACTTTGACGAGGGGGGTGCACAACCTTTTCGGTGCGCGGGCCAGATATGCGGCATTTTTGTCGCTCACGGGCAAAGCCGCTTGTAACTCTTAATGCAGCTTTGCTCACGGGCCAGAAAATTGTATGTGTAGTATGACCATATGACCTTTATTTTACGGGACATTTCCGTATTATTTTAGACTTCCCAAATTTTTTTTGAATTTGCCGTTTTCTCTCTTATTTTCAATGAGGCTTGCAAAACCTCCGTGGACAGTCATAGACAATTTATAACAATTTTGCCTCCAAACAAGTGTGACGAAATTAATTATCGTAGAACCTAGCTGTGCATTTATGTGAGTGTACTGAAAGTAATGTGTTCAGTTTCTGTCGTCTATACTCTAGATGGGAAGTGCGAAATTTACCATAGACTTACCACTTAATTACCACTTACCGCGTTTTATACTATTCATTTATTAAGTATTTTTTCCTTTGTGTCTACGAACACTGTGTTCAAAATGATTTTGAAAATTTCAGGTATGTTGTATTGACGAGTAAGCACCACGAAGGTTTCACTCTTTGGCCATCGAAGGTGTCCTGGAATTGGAACGCGCAAGATATAGGACCCAGGAGAGACCTTCTAGGTTTTCTACTTTTTCCTAATTTTTTTATATATATATATATATATTTTGGACTATCCAATATAAATACAATATCCTCTTCTCTCAATTTTTTTCAAATCAACACTTGAGTTATGCGTAAGGGTACCTAAAGCTCAAGTTGTCCAAGTGAAGATACGACACAAATCATTTATTATTATTATTTTTTAAAGAGCATTTTGGCATACAGTAAACCAGGGCTGGCCAAATTCCAAAATAATCTAAACGCCAGAAAAAATTTTTGGAACCAAAACATTTTTACACCGTGAGAAAGGTCCAAAATAATGCTTCTTTTGACTTTTTCATGGTATAGTGACCATCTTTCATGTTGGCAGATATGCTGCTATAAATTCCAAGCATTTTGTGCTGCTCTCAGCCTGCAATTTAGTAACTTCGCAAAAAAAATTTTAGGCGCCAATACCAATTTTTTAGTCACCATGGTGATCTGGCGCCTCGGATTTGTGCAGCCCTGCAGTAAACACATATCAATCAGGAGTTATCATTATTTTTTGCGGTCAGTTTTGGCTCAGGTACGAAGAGGATACTGTACTCCATGTATGAATTTTTCAAGGACACTGTACTCTATGTATGAATTTTTTCGAGGATACTGTACTCTGTGTATGCATTTTTTCGAGGATACTGTTCTCCATGTATGCATTTTTTCGAGGATACTGTACTCCATGTATGCATTTTTTTGAGGATACTGTACTCCATGTATGCATTTTTATAACTATGGATAACTTAATTTATATAATCATATCGCCGTATAAATATCATCACACCTGCTCAACCCATGACCTGCAGGCCAAATGGAGTGAATTTCCTCGGAGTCATCTGATGAGGCACACGACAAATAACCAAACCATTCAAGTGGCCCACGAAAGAGGATCAAATCACCTAAGTGCCCCGTGGCACATTTCCAGATTTCTTCAGGATATTGTGGCGCATTTGTAGATCATTTAATCTGTCAATGGCACATATCCCGATCACTTAAGGGCCGACCCTAAGTACTTTTCTAAATCAATTGAGGGATCTGCGGCACACCCCTAGTCCACTTACGTGGCTTGTGGCATTTGCAGATTGCTTAGGATTTGGCGACGCTCGTCACTCGAGTGGCCCATGGCACGTGCTCCGCGACGCATTAACAGTTCACTTAAACGACCCATTGTATTTTTGAAGGCTTAAATGGCTCTTTGCCCATTTACAAATCATTCTTATTTCCCGCGACACATTTTCAGATCATCTGAGTGACCCGCGGCACACGTTTAGATCACGTGAGTGACATTTCCAGATGACTCAAGTGGCCCGTCGCATTTCATAGATCACTTAAGTGGCTCTTGGCAAGTTTCTAGATCACTTAGATTCTTTCAGATCACCTGAGTGACACGCGGCGCACTTCCGGATAACTCAAGTGGCCCCGACGTGTTTCTAAACCAAGGCAGTAGCCCGCATTCCCCAAAAGGTCGAGTACTCGTGTTGTATACATTTTTTGGAATTTACAGCAGTAATGTGTGCGCTTTTTGTCATTTTTTAGGTGACCTAGCAAACTCCATACGAAACAAGACCGACATCAAGTTCGGAGTTTATCATTCCATGTTCGAATGGTTCCATCCCCTGTACCTTTTGGATAAGAAGAATAATTACGCCACCCGGTATTTTGTTGACGTAAGCATTTGGTACAGATTATAAATTATATATATATATATATATTCGTTACGATCGGTCTGGATTGGACACGGTCAATTTCTGTGTATCTAAGGGTTGCCAGAGACATATACACACAGTATTGTCCTGTATTGTAAAAAAATGATCCGATTATTGTCACGTATTTCAATTTTTAATACATTTCTTTGCTTTTTTTTACAAAAAGAAATTTTTCCATCAATTATAGCTTTATTTAAGTTCGAAATAGTTCGTACTGCAACTGTGCAATCTTTTTTTCAATTAATTTATTGAAACACCAATTCATGTAGAATTCAAGTATTCCCTAGGACATGCATAGGATACTTCCGCACTCCTACAAACGCACCGGATATATGCTCTTGCCCCCTATAAATGCACTGTATGCTTTTGTGTACATTGAAATGAGTTGGAGGCACGTATGTATCTTCGATAATTCCTAGGAATGTCTACAAGTGCTTTGCTTACCTTTAGACACTCACGAGTTTCCTCGTGAGTGTAAAAAAACCATTTGTAAATGCCTACGAATGCTTGTTTTCCTAGACACGCATCTTTCTTGTGTATTCCTAGACACGTATAAGTTTCTTGTGTATTCGTAGGAATGCCTATGAATGCTTGCTGAATTCTAGACATGCGTGTTTCCTGCTTATTCCTTAGACATGCGTCGGATTCTTGCGTCTCCAAAGAGCTGCATAGGAGACTGGCGTGTTCTTGGTAATAGCGTATCCCTAGAACAGTATAGATGTTTACCGTATGTACTTGTGTACCTCTTGAAATGTGTGGGATTTATGCGTACGTCTAGGAATAAGTAAATGTCGTATTTATACTTAGACATTCATATGATGCTTCCTTTTTCCTAGAAGTTCGTAGGATGCTTGCTTTCTTCCAGAAATGCGCAGGGTGTTTTTCCCCCTTGAAAATGATGCGTACAATACTAGCTATTACTTAGAAATTCGTAGGATGCTGCTCTTCCCTAGAAATGCGTAAAAAGCTTGCTTTCTCCTTGAAATGTGTAAGACGCTTGCTTTCTCCTTGAAATGTGTAAGACGCTTGCTTTCTCCTTGAAATGTGTAAGACGCTTGCTTTCTCCTTGAAATGTGTAAGACGCTTGCTTTCTCCTTGAAATGTGTAAGACGCTTGCTTTCTCCTTGAAATGTGTAAGACGCTTGCTTTCTCCTTGAAATGTGTAAGACGCTTGCTTTCTCCTTGAAATGTGTAAGACGCTTGCTTTCTCCTTGAAATGTGTAAGACGCTTGCTTTCTCCTTGAAATGTGTAAGACGCTTGCTTTCTCCTAGAAATGTGCAGATGTTTTTTCCAGGAAAATACATAGGATGCTTGCTTTTCCAGGAAATTCGTAGGATGCTTGCTTTTCCCTTGAAATGCGTAGGATGATTGCGTAATCTTTGAAATGTATAGAAAGAGCGTGTAACTCCTAGAAACGTGTAAGAAGCTCGCGTACAACTTTGTTTTTTTGCGCGAAAATAGCTGAAAAAATATCTGTACTTTTTATTACTTTTAATATTTTTTCCCGCTACTAATGCTTATTTTTCGGGTACCTCTGAATGGCCCGTCTCGTACTATGCATAGGTCAGCAACCACTGTCCTAGATGTTTGCGAAACATCAAATTTCAGCCCAAAATTGAAACTCGATAATTTCTTAGGTCAAAACGATGCCCGAACTGATAGAGCTGGTGACAACTTACAAACCTGAGATCATTTGGTCTGACGGTGATTGGGAAGCCCCAGACACGTACTGGAAGAGCACAGAGTTCCTAGCATGGCTGTACAACAAGAGGTTGGAACATCTGTCACGTAGGCAGATATTGCACTGCTATTTTAAGCTTTCTTTTAGCGTGGCCGTATTTCCAAAAATAACAATTCGCTTTATTTCAGCCCTGTTAAGAATACCGTTGTGGTAAACGATCGTTGGGGCTCCGGAATACCCTGCAAACATGGTGGATATTTCACATGCACGGATAAGTATAACCCGAGTAAGTATTACGTTTTTCTTTGCTGTGTTTGATGCTCAGTTTTATTTTCTCGTATCATTTCAGGATAATTATCTCCCATTCAAAAAATGTTTCCACCACCAGGGCTAACCACATCGTCGTCCTTTGAGCAAGTATTTGGAGACCCTTTCTACGTGGAAATAACACTCCACTTATTCATATACAGTACTTAAATTCTCGAAAATCATAGTACAGATCGAAATATCATGGAGGGACCCCCCCCCCCACACCAAGGGCACGAGGTTACTGGGCAATGACTACTTTGGTCCATGGCCGGTGTTTCCCACAATACGTAGTTGTTACCAATTTGCCGGTTTTTACCTTCTGTTTCGGAAGATAGGGGGCAATGAATGAATGAACGAACGCCAGGGGCTCTGCCACCGGACTTATCCCGTTGCCGAGATCTCTTCCAGCCCAGCTTCGTGGCAGAGTCTGGAACAAGGTGAGTGCACCTAACAGTCTGAGTGTGTAGCTAGTGTTGTGCTTGATATTTCAGTGCTGCCATCTATACTTCAAATTGTGAGTGAACTGTAATGATTGAATATTTGTTAAGTTGTAGGCCTGTTGCTCTCTGTGGCGAGACTTTTAACGGGGAGATCGGCTCGCATTCGCACCTTAAAGTTGGAAACCACAGAAAACCAACTTCAGCCGACCACCACTGTGGCGCCGGCGGGGTACGAACCCCGGAAGATAGGGGGCAGAACTTCACACATGTAGCGACAGCGGTCATCGCGAGATGGTGCTGTGCGTTGCAAGAAGTGTGCGCAGCTACGCCAGATGCAGGAAAAATACTAGGGGTTTTCCCATGGTCTGTTTCTCCGTGGTTTTTTTCACGGGATCTGTATCGCTGTACACGTTTGGTTCCTTGTGCCCTTTTCTTACGTAACTTCAACGTTCAATTCCGACCATGAAAGAAATGTGTTCAGTCATACATAACATGTGTTTGGCAAACCACAAAATTCCTCCTACCTTAAAAAAAAAAATGTTCAAGAGTATCGGAAGCACTGGCGTGTGCACGGAAAGAGAGGATGAAGGATTCAACTCCCCTTCCGTCTCAAGTCAGGATTACAGGATTTTATTGCGGGAAAAGACTTGCCTCCCGGGAAAATTCTGTTTTCGCTACTGATCAGAACTGCTTCAGTAGTGTACTAGAGAACCAGGACGACTGTGGGTGCTCAGATTGAGAATTATGCAGTATAACACATTTAAATTTCTGAATTATTCTTATAGGGTGCTTTATACCTCGCTACAAAGTACTAAGGGTGTTCGAGCACCCACAGCAACCCCTGGCTCAAACGCCACTAATCATGAGCCCCCATATCCTGTAGCAAGACCCTGGAATCTTTGGCGAGCCTCTAGCCAGACTTTTAACGGGCCCCCTACATAGTCAATTCACAGTTTCAGAATTGCAAAAAATCTCGGGCCCGCGCCCTGTAAACCCCAACCTTGTGAGTGTCATGCCACTAATTACGACAGAGTTCGTCTCTTCGGGAGTAAAACAGCAGGAAAAATTGCCTTTATGTTAACAGACGGGCATTGTGGTCAATAAAGTAAGGTCAATGAAAATAATTTAACAATCCTTATTCTCTTACAGAAACCCTGCAGCTGCACAAGTGGGAAAACGCAATGACCGTAGACAAGGGCTCCTGGGGATACCGAAGGAACGTTGATCTTTCCGACTACCTGACCATCGAAGAACTCGTTACGACTCTGGCTCAGACCGTGAGGTAACGTCTTTAACTTTCCTCACAACCCTCAAAAATTCAAGTTCTGTATTCGCATTCTTTGTTATAGATCAGTAGTTTCCAAACTGTGCTCCACGGAGCGCCAAATGCTCCACAACAGATTCCTTGGTAATCCGTGAAGATATTGGCCCTTGGATGGCAGAACTTTTTGTACCTCAGTGTTTCAATGAAGCATGTGATTTATTTACGAAAAATACTTGTTTGTACTTCTCCGTACACAGACTGCTTTTAATTACTCCTCTTTTAATTTTTGTGCATGTATTCAGAGAAATTTCAAATTTTTTGAAGTCATTCCACTCTATTGGTATTCATGTACCTTTACATTTTTTTCCCAACCACTTATTGCAAGAGCATTATTTTGGAGCTCTTCAAATGATATACTATTAAAAATGTCATGTAGCCCATGGACCGCTGCTTTTGCGTCTCAAAATCCCTTGCCATGAAGATCTCCCTCTGGATTTGGCAAAAAAATAAAAATAAAATAAAAAGTTTTTAGGGATCTGCAACATGATATTGTCTTCATAACAACAGCTTAGAAATGCTTATTAACTCCAAATAAGCAGCAAAGCACCGAGTAGTGATCACACCTAATTTTTTTCAGTTACTTCATACTCATTATCCCCAACCAAGTGTGTTTTTAATTAACTGAAAGCTTTTCTACAAGCTGGTTATTGAAATTTTTTTCCATCCTTCTTAGATTTCAAGATAGCACGAAAAAGTACCAAAATTTTCCACCAGGTGGTGTTCCAACATTTCTTATCATTTCGAACGTACTCGTATTGCCATATCACTATGTCACTTTCATGATTCTATCTGTCATATTTCAAGAGTTATTCAAGATTATGTGAAATTTCCCATGATCTTTATTTCTCAATATATTTATAATTTTTCTCCCGGGCATCCCAAAATGATCCTTAGAGACAGAAAATTATTGTAACAGGCTGCGCATATGTCACTGTACACGAGATCTTCAAGAGGTCATAACTTTTAAACGGATGAAGATAGAGTGCTGGAAAAAGTGTCTAGGTATAAATGAATCGGACATGCGCTACACGATAGTAACAACCAAAATGCCACCTGGTGAGGGATTCTTGAACTTTTTTCACCTTGTCTTGACAAATGAACGGGCTTTGAACAAAACTACAGATTAAATTTGTGAAATTCTATTCAATGAGATGGTGGCATATAAAGATTACTCAGAATGTGTACACCGATTGTCAAAATTTTTAACATTTAATACCATGTGCTACTTTCAATCATCGATGTCGCGAAAAATTTTCTCTTTCGCGAAAATTCTTTTATTTCTTCCTTCTTTCCTTTTTTCTATAAATTCCTTCTTTTCTCTTGTTACGGGCCGAATTTCTTTCGATATAAAATTGCAAATTTATAGAGTTGCAAATTAAACCAGTTTGCGTTTTTTTGACTGCAAATGGCATGAAATCTTTGATTTTCACGTTCCTTCAAATTAGAATTTTGTAGAGGTAAGACCTATTATTATATTAATTACAGCTCAATTGAAGCTGATGGTTTTCTTTTCTATATATGTGTAGCTTTTTATCTCCGAAATGCTTAATAAAATTTTATTACTTTTTGGACACCCTCTAAAGCTCTTCCCGAACAAGAGCGAGATATTTCAGCCTGGTGTAGATGATAGAAATACATTCGAGCTTCCTTTCTCTATTATTTCTCCTCATCCTCATCGAGACGCTTTATTGGTAACAGGAGAGAATTGATTTTTCTTTCCTTCACCTCAATATTTTTTTCTCCCTCGCTACGCTTCACGAGTAAAAAAAATGTAAATATCATTGAATACACATGAGAAAGGTGGCTGAGGAGGCAATGAAAAAAACTTGCTCTTCTGATCTTTTTTCACCCTTGATTTACTGAATGTTCAATGAAGATACCGGTTTCAGGGATTTATTTATCAATGGTCAAACTAGATATCTTCTTTTTTTATTTTCAAATCGAACACAACTCAGGTCTATCACCATTTATGGGCGATTTACTACCTAGTGAGTTGCGCCGGAGGTGTAACTGTGTGTGTACTGTCTGAGTGCATATGTAGTGTTGTGTTTGATTTTTAGTGCTGCCATCTATATTTCAGAAAGGAAGTGAGGTATGTGTGATTATTGAATTACATTTGTGCTGTTTGTAGGCGAGACTTTTTAACGGGGAGATCGGCTCGCATTCGCACCTTGAAGTTGGGAACCACAAAAAAACAACTTCAGCCGACCACCATTATGGCGACGGTGGGGTTCGAACCCGGTTCAAATTTCCTATAAAAAGCCTTATGTAAAGGGGTTGAAATATTCACAGATGCGGGTGAGTAGCGCTATCGTTAATTCTGTGGCCCTTTAGTGTATCAACATCGTTTAGGTGTTTTCAAAATTAGTGCTCCACGATTGAATTTTCTCTGAAAATGTGCTCCGTAATAACATAAAAAGTTTGGAAACCACTGTTATAGATGGCTCATACGGAGCTGATGTTATAGATCGCTATTTTGCCAAACCAAGACGGCATGCTTCATCTGGTGAATATACAGCATGGTCCAGAAATCTACCGCCGAAATGAGAGAGGCGATTCCCTACCAGTTTTGCAAAGGAAACCTAGGGTCTCAAATGACTTTTTGGTCGACGCATGTCAACATGGAATAGAATTTAAGCCAATGGCACAAAAAAGGGAGAAAAAAAATTGACTTAAGTAACACTCGGAGAGCAAGGGGAAAATTTCATCCTCCTCACATACGCACGCGCACGCGTACACACACAATATACAGTTAAAGGGGGAAAGGGACGGTGTATTCTTTCTTCTGTCCCTCCGTTAATTGCCTCCAAGAAATTTACCGGTCGCTGCTAATGATGTGATGAGGTTACCATATTTTGGCGAGTTTTGAAGTGGGGGTATTTCACGTATTCCCGAAAAAAGCGGGTTGTGCCCCTGGATTTCATTAGAAAAAATTGTTTGTCTTGACGTGTACCACGAAAGAACCCTCTCAGTTTAGCGACAGTGCTGTGGGGCACACTGTAGGCAGCTTGAAACATTATTTGTGATTTGATAACGGTGATAGTAACACAGCCATTTTTTTCTCAAAATTCTTGCAGCTGCGGTGGCAACTTACTAATCAATGTAGGACCGACAAGTGACGGGAGAATCATTCCAGTTTTCGAAGAGAGGCTCAGACAGTTGGGCTCTTGGCTGAAGGTGAATGGAGAAGCTATTTACGGGAGCGTCCCGTGGAAATACCAGAACGATACCGTTGCCTCAGATGTCTGGTAAGAGGCTTTCATTATTCGCATATTCTCTTGATATTGTACCTCTAATTTTCAGTAAAAGTCCGTTATAACGACAGTTCAAAATTAGAGCAAAAACTGTCGTTATAACAGACTTCTCGTTTTATATATACAGTACAGTACACTGTAGAACCATATAAACGCGGAAAAAAAACAAACTAGATAAATTTAGTTTTCTTCTTCCTTTTATTTCAAACTACTTTTGCCGAAATATGAATCTAGACGTAACTGTTTCTGCATACACACAATGTTGATTGTATAACAAAATTTTGCACTTTGTTGAACACAACAGTTTTTGCAACTGTGGTATTCGCTGCACTATAAAAATGTCTGATGTCATTTAAGGCAGAGAAAATGATTAAGACCTGTTTAAGTTGTATGTAGTAGTATGTATGTATGTAGTAGTTATGAATGGGGTGAAGAGATTTTTAAAAGAAAATTCCATTCTTTTTCCAGTTAATTTTATGTATAAATTTTTAAAGAATATAATTATAAATGTATAAAGTGAAAGGAAAATATGCTTTTCAAGAATTTCAGTTGCCGTTATAGTGAATGTGTTCCGAGATTTTCATTTATAAATAACTCGCTATAAGCGGATATTTTTGTATCTTTAACACTCGAGAATCATTTATGCTTTTTGACAATCACGTGCGAATTACGCGTAATAGACAGAGATCCTCGTTATAACGGGCTTTTTCTGTATTCACATGCGTACGGGAGGGGGGGGGGTCTCGTAATGGACTGGCGGTTTTCAAAAAACAGTATAGGAGGAGTGTCATTGTGGCAGATTTCTGGAACAGACAGCAGAATCGATTTAGCAAAAATTGAACTTTCAGTAAAGACATTAACGACAGAAATGCTGAGAACACATTCTTCCGTGGGGGTCAACGTGCTGATTTTGCGGCCATCACCTGAGGCGCTCTGGTACAATGTCTCATCATTGTCCACCTGCGGGTCACCGAAGTGTGACTCAAATGATTTAGATAAATTCCGCGGACCACTTAAGTGATGTGCAACCAACCGCAGGTCACTTACGTGATCTGGAACTGTGCCGGGGGTAACTTAAGTTATGTGGACCTGCACCGCGGGGAGCTTGAGTGCTCTGGAACCATGTTACTAACATTTCACTCAAGTGATCTGTAAATGTGCTGCGTGCCGCTTAAGTGATCAGGAACTGTGTCGCGGAGGAATACACCTCTTAGTTCATTTTTACAAAATTAGATTTGAGGTCACGGGCTACATCAGATGAATCCGAGGGCTATATTTGGCCCGCGGACCCATGGGTTGAGCATATGTGGTCTAAGCCATGATGAGAATTTTAGTGCAAACCAGGACCGCAAATACGTAGATCCTTTGTCAGACGGGGCAAGCATGCATTTTGACTAAAACGTGTAATGCAGAAAGAGCAATTTGAGGTTGAATTCGGCGCTCCTGCTAGACCATTTCCCGGGGCACAAGACCAGCCTGCTCTTCTCCTTGTTTAATCACTGGCGCAAACCACACCTTTGTTGGCGGTTAAACAATTGATTGGTTTTTTGAATAAATTTTTAAAATATATCCAGGACTTCTCGCCTACCCCGAATGTTTCTAAAGTCAACAGTTATATAGATATCCGCCGAGCAAACAATTTGTTTGAATATAACAAAACACACTCAGTTATTTACTCTATATACATTTTTCCTCTTAGGTACACTTCGAAGCTCGCCACCAACCAGCAGCGCATCGTTTATGCGATCGTCCTCTCGTGGCCGAAGAACAACGCCCTGACACTGGGATCACTGGAGCTCCCTGACGGGACAGACATATACATGCTCGGAGTCAGCGGCCCGTTGTCATGGGCCACAACAGCGTCGAACTACATCACGATCGATTTCCCACTTCTGACGCCCGATAAAACCACCACTCAATGGGCGTGGGTTCTGAAAGCTGTGCTTGCGTCATAGTGTCTGTACAATCGATGGCAATCATCATAGTTATTGCTACCGTCACCCATCGAAAAGTAAAGATGCTAATTATCAAGAACGCTATTGGATGAATTATGATGACCACCAGACGGGAGAATGACCATAAATAGCCGTTTCTTGAGTTATTCAACGGATTATATCAATTGTTTTTTCCTATTATGATACGAGTATTGATGATTATGAAGGAATAGTTTGAAGGAGGAAATTAAATTCACTCGTTGTGAGTATTTATTGGTGTTCGTATATACAGAAAAGAATAATAAAATTTTAATTATAGCTCTATGCGTTTTCATTTTATTTTCTGGGATGATTCTAGAACAGGGGTCTCCAACCTTTCAGACAGTGCGGGCTTAACTGGAATTTTCCATGAAGCCCGTGGGTCGCGAATTCGTATTGAGGTACGCAGGCACGTGACGTAGATATGTACGTCCTTTTAGAGATTTTGGTACGATATTTTGGTAATACACAAACTAAAACATGTAAGGATGAAGATGGGAGGGGAAAAAAGACAGTGCTCAAAATACTCTTCCGTGTATTTTACAACAAATTTAATTACAGAAGTTGTGAAAATCGTAGTCTTTCAAATGGTGGTCCCAAAAAAAATCAGTCACGAACAAAAATAGCCAGTCTTTGGTGCACTCATTTTTTTCCCTTTTTATCAGTGCTTCCTGCTATTCGAGGTGCGATTGCGAACCGGTCTCCCCATTAAAAAGTCTCTCCACAAAGAGCAACAGACCTAACAATAGTAGAAATATTCAATCATTACACTTCACTCACTTCACTTCTGAAATATAGATGGCAGCACCGAAAATCACGCACAACATTACATACGCATTCAGACTGCTAGGTACACACACTCACACTTCCGGCACAATTCACTCGGTAGTACATTGCCCGCCGCTGTGGTGGTCGAGTGGTCATAATGACGGACTCGAATCGCGAGGATCCGGGTTCGAACCCCACCGTCGCCATAGTGGTGGTCGGCTGAAGTTGGTTTCCTGTGGTTCCCGACTTCGAGGCGCAAATGCGAGCCGATCTCCCCATTGAAAAGTCTCGCCACAGAGAGCAACAGGCCTACAACGATCAATTATTCAATCATTACACTTCACTCATAGTTAGAAAAACTGGTGGTAGATGGCAGCACTACACATAACAAGCATTACACAGAAACAAACTTCACGTCAGGTTTTACTACACGTACACACACATTCCCGCATGTACCAATTCGTTAGAGGTTCCGCAGAGGAATATGGACGAGGTACATGTGTGGTTTAGTAGTAGTACATTGCCCATGGCGATAGACGAGGTTGTGTTTGGAAGCAAGTGCTTCCTGCTAGTTAGCTTACCCCCCTTTCCCCAGAACATTCTTCTGCCTGGAGGCTCACATGGCTTTGCACTCTTTACGAGAGGAGATGAATAACAGATATATAATTACAGACAAAATAATACATAGCAACCAAAGATAATTTTTTGTATTTATTAGAGTATGATTTGAAAATTACATTTTGGCGAAAAAACACCAAAAAGTTGTAAGAAGATGTGTGACAAGTGAAAATATATAGCCCATATTTAGACCAACATTATGTTTAGGTTTTATTGAGTGGCAACCATAACATTATGTAACGTGATTTTTGTTCCTGGTTAGCAGACCTCATTTCCTAATGTGTCGTATCTCTCTTCCTAAGTCGCGTATCTCTAGCCAATAAGATAAACTTTGAGTTTAAATAAAATTTTTAATTTAAAAATGTAATGGGACTTTTCCATTTTTGTTTCCATACACTTCCTACTCCCCATTTTGCTTCCAAAAATAATTGTCATGATATTTTCGATGTGTTGTCTCTTAGGGGCTGTTCAAGTATTACTTAAGCAAATTTCTAGCCATTTTTGACCCCCCCCCCCCCGTCAGCAAAAGTAAGCAAAACTCTGACCCCCTCCCCCCCCCCCCTTGTCAGCAAAATTTCGTCAGCACTGCCCCTTACCTCCTAACACATATTGGTGGGATCAGAAAAGTACGCGGAAATGGCATGGGAGGGGGGGGGGCTCGTGCGCCTCCCCTCCCAGACGGAAAAAAAAAAATTTAGTGTAAAAACATTAAAAAAAATTAAAATTTCGAAAGAAAATACCTTTATATGTTATTATAATCGATTTCTGCTAATTTCAATGCTATTTAAAGGGTAAGAACTCAAAATTGAATCTTTAAGTAATTCATTGTGACCCACCCTTTAAGACATATATGGTAAACCCTTGACGCGCGGACCAAATGTGGCCCTGAAGGTTGTGATGTGGCTTGCCCCTCAAACCCAATTTTGTAAAAATGAAGTAAGTGGCACATTTACAGATCGCTTAAATGACCCGTGGCATAATTCCAAAGCATTTAAATGTCCCGTGGCACATTTTCAGATCACTGAAGTAGGCTCGTGGCACATTCAATGATCACTTAAGTAACCCGCTACAAGTTCCAGAACACTTAAACGATCCGTGGCACATTCAGAGATTCCCTTGAGTGACATGTGGCACAATTTTAGAGCACTTAAGCGGCCCCCCGGTGCGGTTCTACATCACTCAAGTTACTCACGGAACATTCCCAGAGTGCTTAAGTGATCCGCGGCATAATTACGGATCACTTGAGTGATGCGTTGCACAGTTCCAGAGCACTTCAGATGCCCGGACACATTTCCAAAGCACTTGAAGGATCCGTGAAACATTTAGAGATAGCTGAAGTGGCTCTGTAAGGGATTTATCATTACGGAGAATGTTAGTTCAGGTGCCCAAAAAATTTTTCTCGTATTTGGCGCACCGAGTAAGAGGCCATCAAGAATATTTCATATTTTCATAAAGGGTGGTTGATGACGTATAAGGATCATCCAAACCCCCTCCCCCTTGTCATCAAAAGTAGGCAAATCCACACCCCCCCCCCATCGATGCTGACGTAATACTTGAATGACCCCTTATGTGGATGCACCAAGTCGAAAATGCTTTGGTGAAGGTGCTCTTTTGGGTAAGCACAAATGCTTCCTTTGATTTTTTCGAAATGGGCCTGGAGGATGCTTTGTATCACATGTACTGTAATTAGTAATAGCACTAAAAAATGTGCAGAGAATTTCTGAAAAAGAGTCAAAGATAGATAAAGAAGATTGGGATATATCTATTCATGTGCTTAACGGGTTCTTAATTAACCACTAGACCAAAAACCATGTTGAGCTTGCGGGAAAACATAAAAATCTGTACGAAAATAGAATATCCAAAATGTTACACCAACATGCGCCACGCTCATCTCGAAAAATTCAGAGAGCATAGGTGCTTCACCAAAGAGTTCTTGACTTGGAGCATGTATCTGTATAAGGGTGAGCACATCGAAAATATGGCAATTATTTTTGAGAGCTATAAAAAGTGAAGATAAAGTGTATATGGGAATAAAGAGATGGGAAAATTCCCTATTATATTTCAAATTTAAAAACTTATTTTAATTCAAATTTTATTTTCTGTTAAACTTCCAGAGATATGTGACTTACAATCTAAAACTAATTTACAGTTTTAAAATTATAATCGGTGTGAAAAGTTCTTTTCATTTTATCATTTTCATTATTCCGATCAGCCAGTGGTAAATGACCAATTCACAAATATCAATCGCCTTACCAAGAAAGCAAAGTTTGAGGGGAATAATCATAATTTTCATGATTATTCAGGCTAAGAGACCCATAAATTACAACGTCTACCCTGGAACAAAGGAAAAAGTTTTCTTTTGTTGCATAGTATTAAAAATAGCAATCATGTATGTGAAAGCATAGTCTTGCTGTATTGAATGAACACTTCGGTTTTCTTTTTCTTTCTTCAGTTTGATAAACTTCGCCTTTTCTGGAAAAATTCCTCAATTTCCTCGAATCTTTTCCCTTTCGTTTCCGGCAGAAACACTACTGTGAAAATGCACGATAACACACAGAACGTGGCGTAAAGGCAGTAAGTTCCATGTAATCCTAAGTTAGAATCCAAAAAATCCACCGACTTCGTCACCAGAAAAACGAATGACCAACAAAACGCCGAAGTGACTCCAGTTATGAGACCACGGGCCCTGTTGGGAGAAATCTCGGAGATCATGAGCCAAGGGATATGCCCCCACCCCAAAGCGAAAAAAGTGATGAAGGCGAAAACGTCTATAAGAGGAATCGACGAATACTCACTGGCCAGAGCAGCATTCCAGGACTGCACATAAATGTAACCCGCCAGGACGAGCAGGGTGACAGCCATCCCAAGTCCTGAAGAAACTAATAATATCTTTCTGCCTAATTTATCTATTACGTACCCGCTGCCTATTGTCGACAAGAGCATGGTCGCGTAGAGAAGCATCGTGGCTACATATGGCGATATGGGAACCGATAATTGCCTGAAAACGTCCACGGCGTAAAACATTAATGCGTTTGTGCCACATAACTGTTGGAATATGATGATCCCTATCGATAGGATCATGGGCTTATACATCTCCGGTTTCAACAGTTCTCTGGGTTTGATTTTTTCCGGCTGCGAAGCCAGATTTTCTTTTACGATCGTGTATTCCAATACGGCATCGAAATCCGATCCATGCAGAAACTTGAGTGTTCGTATAGCACGATCGCGTTGGTTGTTTGATATCAGCCACTGCGGTGATTCGGGCATGAAACTGATTGTCGCCAAACCCAACAGCATACTCACTGTAGATGCCGCTGCCTGCCACCTCCACGTCAGGAAAAATCCGAAGCTCGTGCCGATCAGCATACCACATCCTGAAGTCACTACGAACAAACTACCGAGTAATCCGCGGACATCCGTCGTCGCAATTTCTGCTAAGTAGGCCGGAGTGACTGTGCACGTGGCTCCTACAGAGAATCCTATGAGAAATCGTCCGATGTATATGAGAATGACATCTGATGCGTAGGCGATGAAGAGTGTCCCCATCATCATAGGTAGCGAATAAAACATCAGGGCACCTTTCCTACCGAATCTTTCGGTCACATAACCTGGAATGAAATATCAAACGGTCAAGCAAATAAGAAAAACGGCTTATATTGAAATGTTGATTTGCATCCAAATATTTTCATCAGATGCGTACGCTCACATATTAAAGTATATACAGGGTACAGTAGAACCTCTCGATAACTGACACGCATGGGACCAAAAATTTTGTCCGCTATTGGGAAGGTACGATATACAGTGGAACCGCGTTTATACGACTTTCACATTTATACGACGTTTGGCTTCAGTCGCAATTGGTTCCTATACATTTTAATGTTAAAAATGTATATGTCACTACAAAATTGATACAAAACCAGTGGCTATGCATAATCATCAATCGTCTCGATATAAAGAAAGTTTGATTAAATTTCACTGCATTTATCATTTTTACGGCGATTGTGCATAATTCCCAAATAAAGTTGGAAAATCTTCATTAAACCAATAATTATTTTTTATTTAAAATTGCGAATTTCCTAATTTTTAAAAATTTGAAAGCTTGCCACTTATCAATTACAACGATCCAGATGTTAATTAAAATATTGATTAATTAACTAATTAGTGATTAAAATTTGTAAAAATTAGTAAAATTGTGAATTTTTATAAATTTGAAAGCTTGTCATCTAACAATCACGACGATCCTGGTGCTAATTAAGATCATAATTAACTAATTACTCATTCAAATTCGTCTAAATTAGTAAAATTGCGAATTTTTTGATTTTCATAAATTTGAAAGCTTGTCATTTATTAATCACAACGACCCCGATGCTAATTAAAATATTAATTAATCAATTAATTAGGGCTTAATTTTTAAAAATTAGTAAAATTTCGAATTTTTCAATTTTTATAAATTTGAAAGCTTGTAATTTATTAATGACAACGATCTTTATGCTAATTAAGATCATAATTTATTAACTGATTAGTCATTTAGATTCGTGCAAATCGGTATGATTGTGAATTTTCCAATTTTCATAAATCTCAAAAGATTTTATAGCTAATCCCAGTGGGGGGGGGGGGTGTTTACCAGTTGCAATCTGTAAAACCATGGTGTCCATGGTTCGATACGTTATATAAATTAGAGCTTGTCTTTGAATCACGTCCATCTTTGCCAGGCGCCGAGCAGAGGGTGAAGAAAACCAGATGGGAGCCCCATGGGCAATCTGTCGATACAGTACAGTTCTGTAGAGGGTGTTCTTCAGATTACGATGGTATCCCCCCCCCCCCCCTTGCACCCAATAATCGTCTGAAATGACCTAGCGTATTGGTAGCTTTTTTAAGTAAGTAATGTGAGTGTGCCAAAAATATTAGCTTGTTGACGAACCATATTCCTAAAATTTTGAGACCTTTTTCGGCAAACTTAATTTGTTCCCCGTTAGTTTTCATAGTGGGACTCTTTTTCCTCTTGTTTTGCTAGAGAAATGATGATTTGGATAGTTCCACTTGCAGATCATTTTGTTGTAAGCATTCGGAGATCTGTGTCAACGCAGCATTAACAGAGGCTGTAATTTCAGTGGATTCCTTAGCAGACATCAAGAGAAGGAAGTCATCGGCAAAGGCTTATGCTGTGATACTCGAGGCCCACTGGAGTAGAAGTAATGAATCGAATGTAGTATTCCTAGAAAGCGGGTCCGCTACATGAGCCCTGGGGGCAACCTCAAACCAACGTTTTGGATGCTGGTGCTGTACTTATATTAAGAGTGATAGGGTGCGTCCCGAGAAAATGTCCTCCAAAATTTTTCTTAGCTGAAGAGGAATAGACATAATTCGAAGGCTATTAGTTATTACCTCATGACGCACAAAATTAAAAGCTCTCTTAATGTCGGTAACGGCAGTGAGTAGATGTTCCTTCCTCCTATTCTCAATCTGTTCCATTATATGAAGGGCATCATCTGTTGAGCGAGCCATACAAAAACCAAATTGAAAATATGAAGGAGGCCGTCCTGGTCAACACAGTAGGAGAATCTTTGTATAAAAAGTTTTTCGACCACCTTTTTTTTTTCTCCTGTCCATCTACAGGGTGATTCAGAAAAGATGGGAAAAACTTTAAGAGGTGATAGTACACACACCAACACAAACAACTGTCATCAAGGAATGCATGGTCTAACATGAAACGCAAACGCGGGAGCGCATTTCGAAACGGCCGCTCCGCAAACATTAAAACGACATTCCTGTTGAAAATTATCTGGAGATAAAGAACACCATGCATGAAAATGTAACCTGGGAAAAGAGAAAACAGTACGTAAGTCTGCGTCACAGTGAATAAAAGGCGCGGACTTCAGCTTTGGAAATTTATGCCAGCGTGCAACCGTTCTAACAGTTGTAACGTACTGGATAATGGCGCACTTCAGTAATACTGAGTCCACGACTTTTATTCACTGTGACGCAGATTTGCATACGGTTTCTTTTTCTTCCCCAGGTTACATTTGCATACATGCATGGTGTTCTTTTTATTTCGATGAATTTCAACAGGAATGCCGTTTTAACGTTTGCGAAGCGGCCGTTTCGAAAGGCACTAGCGCGTTTACGTTTGATGTTAGATCATGCATTATTTGATGACAATTGTTTGTATTGGGTGAACTATAACTTCTTAAAATTTCTCTAATCTTTTCTGAATCATCTTGTATTATTCGTAAGACCTCATGTTCTTCAAATGGTGGCTATGCAAGAGGGCTATTCAGATGGTCGTTTTGGATCTGTATTGATGTACACACTTCTCGAAAAAGGCTTGCCAGATGTTTCTCTGATATATCTTTTGGTGTGGAGCTGGACTGCATTGGAAGTTGCATCTGCGTTCGCCTGGGTCGAAATACTGCCTTATAGGGCATACCCTATTCCATAGCAGCTTGCGTGGAGAGCCTATTCCAGGAGCTGGATTTGGTTCGCATTATTGCTCGTTTGAAAAGTGTTCGAGCCCTTCGAAAGAAGGCCATAGTGCTTTGATAATATCCGATGATGATGTCTCTCGCCGCTATTACTTTTTTGTGAAAAAAAGAGTAAAAAGTTATTGATACAGGATAGTTCAGACAAGTGGTTTTGAATATGGCTGGCTTTTTTTTCACACAAGATTTCTAGCAGTTCCAAAAATTGTAGAAAATAAAATGGAACAACTCCTACTCACTGCGCTTGGAACCCACGCTGCTTAAACAATGACAATGATTTAGAGAACATTTCTTCGAACCAACTTTGATTGGAAATTCGTTTAAAGATAATTAATAGGAATAAGATTTTTGGCTATTCGAAAAACACATTAGCTGGCACAATTACTATAAATTAAATTCAATAAATTTCCCTAGACAATCGTAATCAATCATTTTCAGAATTTGTAAATTACAGTTATTACGATTGAATATATCCCAACACTATATAGTAACATACTTTTTCCAAAATTTGCCGATTGGTTTCGGTTGTTCCCGAGATGAAAAATCCCGAAATGAGCTGTATAATTACTGTTTACTGCCAATGATCATTAAAATATCCGGAACGTGTGCACTCGATGGCGTTGACGAAATTAGAAAAATTCATGAACTTGAATGACTAATTAGTTAATTAATTATGATCTTCATTAGCACCAAGATCGTTGTGATTGATAAGTTACAAGCTTTCAAATTTATAAAAATTAAAAAATTCACAATTTTACTAATTTTGACGAATTTGAATGCCTAATTAGTTAATTAATTAAGATTTTAATTAGCATGAGGATCGTTGTGATTACTAAATCACAAGGTTTCAAATTTATCAAAATTAAAAAATTCGCAATTTTACTATTTTTACAAATTTTAATTACTAATTAGTTGATTGATTAAGATTTTAATTATCATCAGGGTCGTTGTGATTAATAAATGGCAAGCTTTCAAATTTATAAAAATAAAAAATTCGCAATTTTACATATTTTGACGAATTTGAATGACTAATTAGTTTATTAATTATGATCTTAATTAGCACCAGGATCGTTGTGATTGTTAAATGACGAGCTTTCAAATTTATAAAAATGAAAAAATTCGCAATTTTACGATTTTTTACAAATTTTAATCACTAATTAGTTAATTAATTAATATTTTAATTAGCATCTGGATCAATGTGATTAATAAATGGCAAGCTTTCAAATTTATAAAAATTGAAAAATTCGAAATTTTACCAATTTTGACGAATTTGAATGACTAATTAATTAATTAATTAATTTTGATGTTAATTAGCACCAAGATCGTTGTGATTGATAAGTTACAAGCTTTCAAATTTATAAAAATTAGAAAATTCCCATTTTCACTAATTTTGATGAAAGTTATGAAATGTCAGCTTTTACCGAAGTGCTTAGTAAAAGCCCGAAATGTATACGTTTTCAAGCGTATTTCGGGCTTTTACCAACTCGACTTCTGTGCTTCGTGTCGGGCTTTTACCGTAACATATATATTAAAAATTTTCGATTTATGAAGAAAAATCAATAAATTAGAGTTTTGGAAAAAAAATTAAGAGTGCTTGATTTTACTATCCGCTAACGGGGAGTGAAATACATAGAAGCCTCATTTTACGGGAGCGGAGATCAGAAAGGTGTCCGCTAACGGGGAGTGTCAGTTAGGGAAGATTCCACTGCAACGAACATTGAATGCGAAAGATTAATATTTATAACCGTAATTTGTATAAGTATGAAAATCATCTTTATTTACGTTAAAAATTGGTCAGTTGTATAAAACAGTCGGAATAGAAAAATATTTCCCTTGGTCAGTGATAGGAATTGTCCATGGCGATAGGCCAGAGATGCTCTCGGTTTAAAATTAATAAAAGGTATATATATATATATATATATATATAAAATGGTAAAGCTCTTTTAGGAATGGGCAAAAAAATGAATGTGAATTAAAAATTTCTGCTGGTCAATGTAATTTATTATGGAACATTTCTATACTATTAAATTTTAAATCTGTTGCGGGGTGAGTAGAACTTCTGCGCGGGCAGCATTTGTCCATCACTGCACTAGATTATCCCGTTTTAATACGGTTACGCTAGTCATACTGTACGTTGATGGGTCCGTCTAATTGTTGTGCAAATATTTTACGGGCCTTGGCTTCAGCAAGGTTGAGAAGCACTGTGCTACAAAGTAAAATTCATAGAATGTGGGGGGGGGGGCTGTAATGAAATCATCGAGTGCTGACTTACCTACATGACTTACCTGCTAATGTGCCACCAAGAAGAGCACCCACGGCTATCAGACTGCCAATCCAACTGATCTGGTCTGCAGTGGGCTGTATCTGACTTTCACGTCGTTTCATACTGTCTGTGCCAACGGCAGGAAAAGCTCCCGTGATGCCCATCGAGAGCGGGAAGAACAATGCCGAAAATACAACTAGATACAGTTTCGGAACTTTCTTCTCTTGAACATTGTGATCCATGGCCACGATATCGACTTCTTCCATCTTGACGCATGATGTTATCGTATTGCAGCCAGAAATCATGTTGAACGAAAGCACAGATCCCTTCAATCATTAAATTATTTATTTCTAATGACGAGCTGACGGAAGGAAGCATCAACCCCGCCCTCGCGGAAAATGCAAGCGGACTCTTCAACTTGGAATATCTGATATCGGTCGACATCAGTTTTTGTAAATAATCAAACACCGCGAAAACAATCTGATACGCAGTGACGTATAATATTAGAAAAAGCATCGCGTGAATTAATATGGCTCCATGCCAGTTTATTTCGATAGCACACAGAAAATCCTGCTATGACGTAGCATGAACACGTAATGTGTAAGCAGCAGGTGTTAATATAACGCTTTAAATACAAATACAATCCCACAACAGGCAAAATACCCAACGAGGTGGCTGAGAAAAAGATGCCCATAAAAATATGGATGTCATATATTCCAAAAGTACAGTAACCCAATTAAAAATGCAATTAACTCTCGCTAAGTTAAAAATGCTGTTGTAACTCTAGAAAACAAAGTTGTTCTTTTTATCTCTGTTTATTTCTTCTATACCCCTATTAAGCCCCGTTCACATGTGCAAGATTGGGGGTGGTTTTGGTGATAATTACCGGCATGACAACTTTTTTCCCCTCGTAGGGAAGGAAAAAGGTGGGAGAGAAGCTCATAAAAAAAAACCCATCTTTCTTGGGGGTGGATTGGTGGTCGACACCGACCTTTTCTCCCATATGATGTAGGTACTGTAGACATATAAGAGCGAAAGAGAGCAACAATAAAGTGGGGGGGGGGAAACAGAAATATACTGTGAACCTACACTCTTATCTGCTTATCTATTATGCAGTTTTTCTTTCATTCGTTTTTTTTTCTTCTACTTTTTCTTTCTCTTTCTTTTTCTTTCTCTTTCTTTTTCCTTTTCTAACGTGTGGTTAGGTTAGAACAAGGCTACCATATTTATTGCTGATTTATCCCAGCAAACCTGAAAACGAGAAAAAGAAAGAAAAGAAACTTTTTTTTCCTTATCGGGGATATATATACAGGATGATTCTTTGATTCTTGATTCTGACAAACTTTTTGCGTTGTTTTTGTATTTTGCACCGTTTTGTATTTTTGTATTGTTTTTGTATTTTGCGCAGTTTTGTATTTTTGGCATTTTATCATCGCTTTTGTATTTTTGGCATTTCTTCATTTTTTTTTTTTTTGTATTTTCGCATTTCTTAATTGTATTTCTTAATTGTTTTTGTATTTTTGGCAATTCTTCATTTTTTATATTTTCTCATTTCTTCATTTTCTTGTATTTTTGCACTGTTTTGCATTTTTTTTATTGTTTTTGTATTTTTGACATTTTTTCATTGCTTTTGTATTTTTGCATTTCTTCATTGTATTTTTGCATTTCTTAATTGTTTTTGGCAATTCTTAATTTTTTGTATTTTCGCATTTCTTTATTGCTTTTGTATTTTTGCAATTTCTTCATTGCTTTTGCATTTTTGCATTTCTTCATTGTTTTTGTATTTTTGCATTTCTTTATTGTTTTGTATTTTCGAATTTGTAAATTTTCCATGTAAAATGAAAAATTCGACATTTCACATAGAATGCAACACAATTAGTGTTGCCATAAGTGCATAATATTTATGGTAATTTGCGTTACATAAAAACTTCCATATTTCAAGATGAGCATCAATTCACCCGTTTAAATGTAGCCCGTGCTTTTAAGAAGGGTCCTCATATTGAAATGAGATAATTTTAAGTAACGCAAATTGCACCAAAACCATCAATTATGCACTGTTTGTGTTGCATTATATGTGTCATGTCGCGTTTTTTTTTTCTTTTTTTTTGTTTTACAGTGCCATCTGTGAGTGAAATTTTAACTTTTTTTTTCAGGAAAAATCGATATTTTCTACATATTACGGCAAGGTGAACTCTGAAAGAAAAAGTCGTCTGGTCTCCACCGGTACTCGAACCCAGGCCCACTTGCAAACCGGGCAAGAATGCTACCATCTACACCACTGGGGACACGAAGGAAGGCAGGGTTGTGTCTCCAGTGGTGCAGATGGTCAGTTTGCAAGATCGCCTGGGTTCGAGTTCCGACGGAGACCACATGACTTTTACGAAGGTTTCGACAGCTGGCTGATGCGAAGATAAATCCAGGAGGGGAAAATTTAGCTGGTCTCTTGCGGGGAATTGAACCCACATCCTCTCACTTGATGGGTGAGTGCCCTAGACCACTAGACTACAAAGTCAACGAATCCTCTCTCCTTTCCTTCCTTATATATATATATATATATATGCTCATTATGGCCTATATATATATATATATATACATATATACATATATATATATATATATATATATATATATATAGGCCATAATGAGCATTTTAGTGCAAACTGCACCTTTTTGTGTCAGATGTTTGATTGGTATTAATTTTCAAAATATGTCCAGGACTTCTCATCTACCCTGTATTTTTTTTCAACCCACGTATCTGCTAATGTCAATTGTAAAAGATTGTAAAAGAATCTCAATCAAGATCACTTTTGTAACTCTTGTTTTGTTTTGCACTTTTTGTTTCTCCCGCATAAAGGTCTTCGGCATATCCCGAAAAGGATAAATCAAGGAAGAAGACGGTAGTTAAATCTATAAGAGACCACAAGGTAGCAATTACATGGGCTCATCTCGATTAATTTATCGGCCAGACAATTCCTAATTGATTTATCGCGCCACCTACACTATTTATTTCGCATTTTATATGTTAAGTCGAGTCTTTCGTGATACAGCGGCATTTATGACTGACATTTTGAAGTGATTTCATTTCATCTAAAACCGAAACTCTACGCAAGGGGGTACTTTATTGTACTGCAGTTTTTATGTCAATCTCTACATTGACAATAAATAAAATGGTTATTTTTTTTTTTAATTAATTCTCAGAATGTATTGGACTTTTCACCCACCCTGTATAATAGCTAGTTAATATATGTTAGTATTTGTTAATATATCATCAGTTAATACATGTTAGTCAAAGATATAGACAAAACTAGTGATTCCAGAGCTTTTATTACGATTTGCCGTTCCCGAAATCCCGAAAAGGGTGCACGAGTGTTTCCGAGTCAGAGAGTGGGCGTGGTTTACTCGCGCCGGGAGGGTGCACATATTCCAAGCCGGTTTTCGGCTGCTGTACTTTATACTGAAAATTTTATTTCCGGAGGGAGGGGAAAAAAGAGTAAAAAAAATAAAAGTAGCGTCGATTTCTCGTGGTTGCCAGTAAAGCATCTGGAAAAAGGGTTGCCATAAAGCAAGGGTGATCACAAATTCTTTCAGTTCAAGGGCCAATATAAAGGTCATCATGTATTAGCCGCACCAGTAAAATGAAAGAGACCAGGAAATTCGCTCGTTTGTCGTGTCATATGTACTTATAATATGACAAAGCACGGGCGATTTAGTCGCTATACTTTTACACTGTATAGGCATTGCATTCCCTTTCATCCTTCATAGACATATTCATTGTTTATCTGGTTGCGTTCCCGGCCAGATGTAATGCATCATAAATTAGTTTCTTCCGCAAATTATAATTCCATCAAATCTATTCATAGTTTGAATTCACAAATGAAACCTTTGTTCCAATTTTTCTTCAATTACTGTTGTCCATGTTCCAAGCTTTATGAGGATTTTGTGTGTTTGAAAAGGCAGCATAGTTATAACATAGGAAATTATTTTCGTCAGTAACAATAATGAATGCAGAGGCGTATGCGGGTAAGGAGAGAGCACAGGGGCCCGTGCCTTCCCAAGCAAATCGAAAATTAGGAAAAAATTAATATTTCTGTGCAAAACTTTTTGAAGTTTTCAAAATGCTTTTTGAAGGGTGGTAATTCAAAATTTCTCGAGAACGAAATTTTTGTGCCCCCAACAAGCCTCTTGTGTCAACTCCAAAGATCGATCCTGCGTACGCCCCTGAATGAATGTAAGTAGTTTTCTGCTGTTGGAACAAGAATAGCTTGAACAATGATCACGAAATGGATGCATGCCAACCTTAGGGTTGGTATGGCATTTACCTTTTATGGGTTTTTACTGCCTTTGTAAACACACGAAACATAGTATAATGATTTTACGACTATTCATAATTACAGTTAAATTTCGATTAACAGTCACCGTCCGAACCAGGGGTGTGACGAATAACCGAATGTATATATATATATATATATATATATATATAAGACGGATAACAGAAATCTCTTAATACACATGTACAGTAACATACATATGTACAGTAACGTACATGTGTACTCGTGATTTCACTGCGAGATTGAGACAAAAATGAAAATGAAATCCTTTAAAAGTGAATAATACACATACATATTGCATTCAATTTTACACACACAACGATCAATATAAACTTCAACATAAGGTCAGCCCAGGCAGTGGCGACATTGAAAATAGCGTCCTTTGTGTTATATTTCTTGTAAAATTCTTTGACAGTCAGATGAAAACAAGCCTTCGATAAAAGCTTTTCTGTAACCCGATTCATATTTTCAATTATACCCTGGTCCATAGGCTAGATAAGTGGAGATGTATTCGCCGGAAGGAAGAAGCATGTTATTTTGCCATCATCAGTTTTTGAATTCACAAGAGGATTGTGTCGGGGCATCGTCCATTAACAGCAGTGCTTCCTTTTCGGCCACATGAGCTCTAACTTGAGGCGCGAAAACGTTGTGGAACCATTGTGAAAAAATTTGTTTGGTCCATCCAAGCACTTTATTGGGTATAGTATGTAGTACAGAGAGGTGTAGTGATTAACGATGATAAAATCTATTCAATTTATTTATTAAACTAAAACAAATCACAAAAATCACTACATACGCATGGAACGGACATACACATACGCGACAACATGTGACACCTCAACCAAAACACCGAGTGTCATCTCCAGACGGCTTTGACTTCTCTTCCAACCACAAGGAAAAATATATATAATATCCGGACGGCTTTAACCGATTCCCCACAGGTAGTCCCCCACCAGCGATAGCGAGAGAACTACCTGCAAGGCAACCTGAATCTGACCCGTCTACCTGAGCGGGTGGTCATGAAAGTTTGGTCCTCGTCACTGGAAATCTGTTGATCTTTTGAAGTTATTGTTGCTTGCTGATGCTTTGAACTTGTGGTTGCTTGCTGTGAAGTTGTTGTTGCTTGCCGTGAAGTTGTTGCTTGCCGTGAAGTTGTTGTTGCTTGCTGATCGTTAGAAGTTGTCTGCTGATGCTTTGAAGTTGTTGTTTCTTGTTGATCGTTGGAAGGCTTGTGGGCATTGAAAGGCAGGTCATCACCGCAGATGTAAGCCGGTTTGACTCTGTCTATGCTTACAGATACTGGTCGACCTTTTATTAGTATTTGGAACACCTTTTCTGATCTTGACAGTACTTGGTAAGGTCCCTCGTACGGAGGTTGTAGGCCTTTCTTCACTCTGTCCGTGCGGAGGAAAACATATGAGCAAGACAGCAGGTCCTTGCTGACAAAAACAGAATGTTTTCCGTGGCGAACAGTCTGTCTTGGGCTTAAATTTTCCATGGTGGTCTTCAACTGATCAACGAAGCTTGATGGATCTGGGTGATGACGACTAGGTACGAAAAACTCTCCTGGCAGCCGTATAGGTGCACCATACACCATTTCCGCAGTTGTAGCTTGCAAGTCCTCCTTCCAGGCGGCTCGAAAACCCAACAGAATCGTAGGAAGTACTGTTACCCAGCGGTTAGTTGCATGAGCCTTGATAGCAGACTTAAGGTCTCGATGGAAGCGTTCTACTTGACCATTTGCTTGTGGATGGTATGATGTGGTCCTCTGGCGATTGGTTCCCAAGAACTTGGTTAGAGCCTTGAACAAAAAGGACTCAAACTGGACACCTTGATCTGAGGTGATTCTGTTAGGTGAACCGAACCGAGCAACCCATCCAGAATAGAAAACCTTGGCCACGGTATCAGCAGAGCTATCCGGCATAGGGAAGGCTTCAGGCCATTTAGAGAAGCGATCCACACAGGTGAGGCAATATGTGTAGCCTTCTGATGGAGGCAAAGGGCCTACAATATCAATGTGGACATGTTCAAACCTGGCATCAGGTGGTGAAAATTCCCCATGTGGGCTCTTTGTATGCCGACTCACTTTAGACTTCTGACAGTTAATGCATGTACGTGACCAAGTGGTCACGTCAGCCTTCAGTGCGGGCCACACGAAACGCTCTTGAACTAGTTTCACAGAGGCCTTCACTCCAGGATGTGACAGTCCATGCAAGACAGTGAAGATGTCCCTACGCATCGAGGATGGAACCAGTGGTCGAATGCGTCCTGTAGAGACGTCACAGTACAGCTGAAGCTTTGATTCATCAACAGGAAGAGAGTGGATTTTCAAGGAAGTAGATAAAGGATTGGTGAGTAGTTGCTGAATACCCTCATCTTTGAGTTGTTCCTCTGCCATTCGTTTGAAGTCGGTGGGAGATGGTGTGTCTATGGAAGATATGGATACCCGAGACAATGCATCTGCCACAACATTTTCTGCACCCTTGATGTGTCGGATATCTGTGGTAAACTGGCCAATGAAATCCAAGTGTCGAAGCTGACGAGGTGAGCATTTGTCAGTAGTCTGTCTGAAGGCATATGTGAGAGGCTTCTGATCCGTGTACAGGACGAATGAATGGCCTTCAACCATGTGCCTGAAATATTTGATAGCAGAGTAAGCTGCCAACAGCTCCCGATCATAGGCACTGTAATTCTTTTGTGCAGGAGATAACTTCTTGGAGGAGAACCCAAGTGGCTGCCAAGATCCTGACACACGTTGTTGCAAAGTTGCGCCCATGGCAATATCGGAAGCATCTACCACAATAGCCAAAGATGCTGCTGCCACTGGAAATGCCAAAGCTGTTGCATCTGCCAGTTCCCGCTTAGACTTCAGGAATGCTTCATCGGCTTCTTTGATCCAAACGATCTTCCTCTTATCGTTTCGCTTGGAACCCTCTAGAAATTTATGCAGGAGTGCCTGCGTCTCTGCTGCTTTTGGAACGAAGCGACGATAAAAATTGAGGAGGGCCAAAAATCGTCGGAGCTCTTTGACTGTGTCTGGCTTTGGGTATTGAGCGATGACCGACACTTTCTCAGGAAGAGGTGCAACGCCAGTTGCAGAGATCAAATGACCCAAAAATCGAACTGATGGTTGCCCCAGAACACATTTAGCAGCATTGAGGCGAACTCCGAATTCGGAAAAACGTTTGAATACTTGTCGCAAATGTTCCTTGTGCTCTTCAGCGTTTGTAGATGCCACGAGAACATCGTCGAAATACGGTACACAAAAGGTGAAACCCTGCAACACCATATGTATGAACCTCTGGAATGTTGCAGCTGCATTCGATAGTCCGAAAGGCATGAAGAGAAATTCGAACAGCCAGAATGGTGTTGTTACGGCTGTTTTCGGAATATCCTCTTGTCTCACAGGGATTTGATGAAAAGCTTTTGCGAGATCTAGGGTGGAGAATATTTGTTTCCCCTCTAGCACCTGGAGACAGTCCTGGATGTGCGGAACGGGATATCTGTCAGGGATAGTTGCAGCATTCAGTCTCCTGTAGTCGCCGCATGGTCTCCAATCGCCGTTGCACTTGGGTACCATGTGCAGTGGGCTTGCCCAGCAACTTTGAGATGGTCGGCAAACTCCTTGGGCAACTAGATGATCGAATTCCCACTTGGCTGCACGCAGCTTGTCCGGTGGTAGCCTGCGAGGTTTTGATGCAACTGGCGGGCCTTTTGTCTCAATGCAGTGTTGGACGTCATGTTTAACAGCATTAAACGTTGCTACAGTCTCTGTCAGTTCAGGGAACTCGGTGAGAATTCGATGAAATTCACTATTGTCCCGGATGCATTTCACTGCTGGGGATGGTACGTCCGCACCAGCAATCTTGCAATGTGAACGAAGCTGAGTGAGTGGATCGATTAATTGACCGCGCCGAACATCTATAAGCAGTCCGAAATGCCGCAGAAAGTCAGATCCGATGATTGGACGTGAAACGGCAGCAACGATGAATGACCAATGAAATGCACGACGAAGTCCTAGGTCTAGTTTTAACAGTCGTTGACCGAAGGTGTGTATGGCAGTTCCGTTTGCAGCAAACAACTGAAGCTTGTCTGGCTGACGTCGGGAATCTTCTTTGCGTAGTGGCAGTACAGATACATCAGCGCCAGTGTCTATGAGGAACTGCACGGAAGATGACTGGTCAGACAGATATAGCCGGAAGCACTCGAGTTTGCCGTCACTCTGAGTATCGAGTGACGGCCCAACTAGTTTCCCTGCTGGTTGAAACTGCAAGGCTGGACACATTTGGTTGCTTTTTCTTTGAAACGCCAGTGGTACCAGCAGTGCTGGTAATTTCTGTCACGACTGCTGGAACGCTGACGAGATCCTCGGCGATTTCTTGATTGGGATCGAGCACGCGTTTCGAGACGCTGCAAACGGGAAGAAATGTCCATTAGAATGGTCTGCATTTGCGAAGCTTCAGCTGAAACCGCATGAATTGCAGTGGAGCTTTCCGCGGCGGCAAGTATGGCATCAGCCATTTCTGCCAATTTATCCAGGCTATCATTGGATATCGCTACATACGCATGGAACGGACATACACATACGCGACAACATGTGACACCTCAACCAAAACACCGAGTGTCATCTCTAGACGGCTTTGACTTCTCTTCCAACCACAAGGAAAAATATATATAATATCCGGACGGCTTTAACCGATTCCCCACAGAGGCAATGCGTTCATTTTGAAATTTCTGAAAGCATGTGGTTTTTGGATTTACCAATTACAAGCAGGAGTAATCTATGATTGCCGGTGGCATTTGCACAAACCATAGCAGTGATCCGATCTATTTGGACCTTAAAACCTGGAGCTGTTTTTTCCGAATTTTTTTTTTTAGATGATGATGACGGAAACTGACGGTTAAGCAAGTGATGGTTAACCGAAGTTTTACTGTATATAAAGTTTTCCTTAACCAATAAAAAAAACTTGTGCGGTGAATATTTTTATATTTTCTCTTAACTGCTAATTGATGTTGAACGATTCTTTCAATTTAACAAAGTTCCAAATTTGAAATTCATAAGAAAATTTACAAAAATCATTTTATGTGAATCATTTAATCACTATCATTTATCGCTCACAATCTAGTGCAAATAGTACTTCGACTCGCGCGAAATCCTTATTTTCTTTCCGGTGAATTTTCTTGTCCAAGACTGTTCGCGCAAAGCGAACCGGCAACAACTAGTGAGACAGCTATGCAAATGTGCGAAGCGTTTCCCCCGTTCGGATTGGTCCGATCACCACCGATGGCAGGAATTGGAAACTCCAAGAAATTTTTCCCGTTAATAATCCAAAACCTGAAAGTTAAAAAAGGTGAAATCCAGGTTTTTAACCAATCAGAGACAACGCGGATTTCCAGAATCGGAAACGCGTAGACTGTGTTCATACCCTTAGGGTGAATCAAATTAAAACGGAACAGGTAATTTGGTTTATTTTTGTATGAGTGTGGTGAAAAAGTTTGTGTAGAGGTAGAGCGGAATCTAAGGATGGCAACCCGTACTGCGGAATGGACTTGCCCAGGTATTCGCAAAGAATCACGTGATATGTGAGCCGGCGGTCGGCCGACAGTATCTTCCAACAGGTAATCGATTGTTATTTCATCTGCGTTGTGAACTGTTTGCGAGTAAAGTAATAACGTTGAGTTATTCGTTTTTCAGTGGTAGAAGATATTGGAGCTCTCTCTCTCTCTCTCTCTCTCTCTCTCTCTCTCTCTCTCAGAAGTGCATCGTTGGACGAAGATGGTGTAGGGTGAACATGCACCGTCATTGATTCGTGTGCAGGACCGGCACAAACGTTTCCACTGTGTTCACTCACTTTCTTGTAGTGAAGTTTCTGTAATGACCGCTTACATGAGCGGAACCAAAACCCATTTCCACCATCTTGCTGTTGTTTCTTTCTTAAGCTGCGTCGTCTGTTTGGGTTGGTTATCTAGTCGACATCTTTCACCAAAGCGTCCGTGATGACGATGTAACTTTGACCAGGTAAAGTATCATCACTCACAGATTCCCGTCCCTTTCGGAAACGTATGTGCCAGTTCAGTTCTGTACATCCTGCCCCAGTGGTGTTGTGCTCTACCACCAAGGTAGCCGTCTGGTCCGCAGAAAGTTCGATCCCGAGGGAAGAACACAAATAACAAGTGCTTTTCCCTAACGTAACAAGTCTGAGGTGACCACCGATAGATAGCACCTGCTAACTAACCTAACACGTTCGGTAGCTATATTGGAATATGACCAGAGTTAGTGTGTGGTGTAGTAGTTCTGCATACGAGTCAATAACAATGTATGTTCACCGTACACTGCCTTCGTTCACCGATGAACTTCGCGAGAGAATTCTGACTCTATGTCGCTAAAAAACGAATAAAACCACGTTGCTTGTCTTTAATCGCAAACATTCCGCACCGCAGATAAAAAGCAACCGATTGCCTGTTGAGCGATGCTGTCGGCTGACCACTAGCATATATCACGTGATTTCGCGCGACTAGGATTCCATTCCCAGTACGGGTTGCCTTCCTTACATCCCGCTCTTCCTCTATACATCACTGCTTCCAGTTTTTGCTTTGCCTTCTTAAATTTTAGATCAAGGGGCCTTTGCCCCCTCCCCATTTTTGTCTACATTTACTTAGTCAAAAGCGGCGGCTTCTTTCTCTCTATCAGTGTTCCTCGAAGAGACTTTTGGTGTCTGTGAGCTTGGAAGAGAAAACAACTGACACTCTTTGTTTTTACATTGCTATATACAGAATATTTTTTGAAGGAGTTCGTGGCTTTCATTTTTCTTTATTTTTTGGCATAGGGTGTCCGTGGAACAGAAAACATTAAGAACCCTTAGGGTTTGACTAAGGCCCACTGGAAGGGAAAAACAAAAGAAAGAAGTTAAGGCGTGGGCGGCACGGGAACGAATATTATTATTTATTAAAACATATTTATATATTAATTACACAGAAAGAGAAATGCGACGGCACATGACGAACTCAACGGTTGAAGACGAACAACTCACCGTTCGTAGATTAGTGGTGTCGACAGATATATCGTGTCCTCACAGAAAGACTTTCTCCTTCCTTCTCCCAGTATCCATGCTGCCATCTGTCGGGTATTTACTTGACGGCAAACCCCACAGTACTCCCCCACCAGTGACTTCAGTCACGATTTATAGCGATCAGGGAATCGGACTTTTCTCCCACTACGAGTGGTAGGTTCTGTGGTCGTTTTCACTGGCTGAAAGTTTTGTGGTAGCACATCTTCCTGCAGCAAAAATGCTGGCTTTAGTCGGTTTATGGACACAGTTTCATGCTTATCTTTAATCCGTAACACGAAGTATTTGGGCGTCCGCTGCATGACTTGAAACGGGCCATCATAAGTGCACTGGAGCGGAGGCTTCACGGCATCTCTGCGCACAAACACGTGAGTCGATGTCTGAAGTGCTGGATGAATGAAGACCTTCAGTTTATTGTGGTTAGCAGTAGGAACGGGCGCAATATTATGCATGGTGTTCGCTAGTTGTGCTGCGAATGTTAGTGGATCCGTGGGCTGCTCGGTACTCGGAACCAAGAACTCCGCGGGTAACCTTAGTGTGGCACCATAGAGCAGTTCTGCACATGTGGCCTTGAGTTCGGGTCGATAGGTTGAGCGGAGGCCAAGGAGAACAATTGGTAAGACATCTACCCATCGGTCGGTGAGTTGGCACTTTAGAGCTGCCTTTAGTGGCCGATGGAAGTTTTCGACTAGGCCGTTGCCTTGAGGATGAAATGATGTCGTTCGAAGTTTTTGTATTCCTAGCAGCTGCGCCAGTTCTTGGAATAACTGTGCCTCGAACTGTCGACCTCTGTCGGTGGTGATTCTACTAGGTACGCCGAATCGGGAAACCCAAGTTGACACAAAAGATCTTGCAACGGTTTCCGCCGAGATATCTGCAACAGGCACTACTTCTGGCCAGCGTGTGAATCTGTCAATCATCGTTATTGCGTATCGGTTGCCTTGGCTTGGTGGAAGTGGTCCGATGATATCGATGTGTACGTGGTCGAATCTTGCGTTCGGTAGCAAGAATGTTCCCGAGTCGCTGACCGTGTGACGTTGCACTTTCGTCCGTTGACATGGTATGCACGATGTCACCCATGTTTTACAGTCTTTCTTGACCGACGGCCAGACGAAGCGCTCAGTGATGAGTCGTTGCGTTGCTTTCACTCCTGGATGCGAGAGTCCATGAGTTACCTTGAAGACTTGTAGTCGAAAGTCCTTTGGTATATACGGTCTGACTCTTCCGTCGGAAATGTCGCATAAGACTTCGGCTGAAGTTCCAGGTAGGAGAAGCTTCTGAAGCTGCAATGAGGAATTCGTCTTCAACCGTTGAGTTCGTCATGTGCCGTCGCATTTCTCTTTCTGTGTAATTAATATATAAATATGTTTTAATAAATAATAATATTCGTTCCCGTGCCGCCCACGCCTTAGTGGTGACCCTAGGACTCGAAACACGTACCATCGACATCAATGGAAATGGCATTGAGGCCAGGACTTGTGGACAATTTGTGAAGCCAATTCACGCGGGAACTCACATCGTGCGTCACCTTCGTCCAAGGATTTTCGCCGACAGCTTGGATATTTACGACAATCGCATGCCGTGCATACTTTCGCTTCTGAAGATCACTCAGCGATAATCACGTAAGTCCCAATTTCGTCCTTTTCGGGAGAGCCGTCAGAACCATGTATATAGGAACTGTAAATTTCCGTTTTATATAAAGTCGAGGTCCTCGCACATATCATTTTATTACGAAATTGTGTATATTGTATCGTACTTTCGCTATCAACAATATGAATGTCACTAACGCCGAGGGTGCCGCTGCTCAAATCGATCTTATAGGCCTAAAAATGCCACCTTTTTGGCGCCAGAACATCGCTTTATGGTTTTCCCAAGTCGAGGCGTCGTTTCTTTTATCGGGTATCACGAGAGACGAAACTAAATATGCCGCGCTCATCGCCTCAATCGACGCAGATACTTTATCTCACGTTTCTGATTTCGTTTTCCAACCTCCGGAAACAAATAAATACGAGGCATTGAAACGAAGATTAATCGCAGAATTTGCTGATTCGGAAGCCACACGAATACGTAAACTTTTGGGGGACCTACAGTTGGGCGACAACAAACCGTCATTTCTGCTCCGTCAAATGCGAGAGTTATCAAGGGGCAAAATTGACGACGACTTTTTGAAGAACTTATGGCTCCAGCGGTTGCCTACGACCATTCAATCTATTCTTTCCGCCTCCACCGAGGAGTTGACGCAGCTTGCCACGCTGGCAGATAAAATCCACGAAGTTGCTGTTGATCCAAGAGTGACGTATTCTCTCGCGAACGATAACGAATCTTCAAATGCTGTTGCCGTGATTTCGCCTCTCATAGCGGACTTACAAAAACAAGTTTCCAAATTGACAGAGCAGGTTAATCATCTAAGATTTCGACGTTCACGATCGACCTCTCGTGACCGACGTTCATTTTCTAGGGGCTCCAATACGGCGCAACAGCCACGTCAAAATTTCGCATCGGAACTGAACGACGGACACTGTTATTATCATGCCCGTTTCGGAAATTTAGCTCGCAAATGCAGAGATCCTTGCACTTTCTCGAAGTCGGGAAACGAGTAGCAGCTGCCACTCAGCAGCCAGTGGGTGGTAGCTTACCGCTTTCCATAAGTCACAGGCTACACGTTTACGACAAGACTACAAATCGTCGATATTTGATCGATACCGGCAGTGACGTATCATGCGTTCCGGTAGGTCGCAACTCGCAAAATCACAATCCCGATCCACTCGAGCTGTATGCCACCACTAAGGCGTGGGCGGCACGGGAACGAATATTATTATTTATTAAAACATATTTATATATTAATTACACAGAAAGAGAAATGCGACGGCACATGACGAACTCAACGGTTGAAGACGAACAACTCACCGTTCGTAGATTAGTGGTGTCGACAGATATATCGTGTCCTCACAGAAAGACTTTCTCCTTCCTTCTCCCAGTATCCATGCTGCCATCTGTCGGGTATTTACTTGACGGCAAACCCCACAAAGTCATCTAGAAATTGTTTAAAATTTGAACTGATGGGAAAAAATGAAGGGAGTTTGGAAGTTTCCAAGTCTTCATAGAAAAACTCAAATTGTCCCACTTTGAGAATTCCCGCTCTACACAAAGTTTCGTAACACTCGGACCAAAACCAGATTATAACACATGTTCAATTTTAATTTTTGAACTCATATTTATTTTATTACAATTTTGGAGTCAATCGTAGAAATCTTATTCTTTTCGAACTATTTTCTTGAAACACCTCCTATACGTCATCAATGTGGCTACTGCTTTGAGGATAAACGTTCCCATTCCATCGAAGATTGGACCCATGTCAGCCATAGGTCGACATACAGAACCCAACACGAATAATCTGAACCCTTGGGTACTATTTAGAAATACCAATATGTCATTTCTTTGTGTTGCTTATGCTCAATAAAATTCAATTGTTATTTCTTTCTTCAGTTTGATAAACTTCGCCTTTTCTGGAAAAATTTCTCAATTTCCTCGAATCTTTTCCCTTTCGTTTCCGGCAGAAACATTACTGTGAAAATGCACGATAACACACTGAACGCGGCGTACAAGCAGTAAGTTCCATATGAACCCAAGTTCGAATCCAAAAATACCACCGACTTCGTCACCAGAAAAACGAATGACCAACAAAACACCGAAGTGACTCCAGTTATGAGACCACGGGCCCTGTTGGGAGAAATCTCGGAGATCATGAGCCAAGGGATATGCCCCCACCCCAAAGCGAAAAAAGTGATGAAGGCGAAAACGTCTATAAGAGGAATCGACGAATACTCACTGGCCAGAGCAGCATTCCAGGACTGCACATAAATGTAACCCGCCAGGATGAGCAGGGTGACAGCCATCCCAAGTCCTGAAGAAACTAATAATATCTTTCTGCCTAATTTATCTATTACGTACCCGCTGCCTATTGTCGACACGAGCATGGTCGCGTAGAGAAGCATCGTGGCTACATATGGCGATATGGGAACCGATAATTGCCTGAAAACGTCCACGGCGTAAAACATTAATGCGTTTGTGCCACATAACTGTTGGAATATGATGATCCCTATCGATAGGATCATGGGCTTATACATCTCCGGTTTCAACAGTTCTCTGGGTTTGATTTTTTCCGGCTGCGAAGCCAGATTTTCTTTTACGATCGTGTATTCCAATACGGCATCGAAATCCGATCCATGCAGAAACTTGAGTGTTCGTATAGCACGATCGCGTTGGTTGTTTGATATCAGCCACTGCGGTGATTCGGGCATGAAACTGATTGTCGCCAAACCCAACAGCATACTCACTGTAGATGCCGCTGCCTGCCACCTCCACGTCAGGAAAAATCCGAAGCTCGTGCCGATCAGCATACCGCATCCGGAAGTCACTACGAACAAACTTCCGAGTAATCCGCGGACATCCGTCGTCGCAATTTCTGCCAAGTAGGCCGGAGTGACTGTGCACGTGGCTCCTACAGATAATCCTATGAGAAATCGTCCGATATATATGTGTGTGACATCTGATGCGTAGGCGATGAAGAGTGTCCCCACCATCATAGGTAGCGAATAAAACATCAGGGCACCTTTCCTTCCGAATCTTTCGGTCACATAACCTGGAATAAAATATCAAAAGGTCAAGCAAATAAGAAAAACCAGTTTATCTAAATGTTGATTGTATTGAAACATTTTCATCAGATCCGCTCGCTCACGAATTAATGTATATATTAAACATTGAAGGACCGGACACATCCCCACTTCACATTTTTCAGAGTTATCGTAGTGTCCCAGAAGGATGCATGTGTCTGGAAATTTTATTAAACAACAAGTAATATTAGTGTTGTTGTAGTCCAGGGTGTCCCAAATTTGACGGGGTCCCCATTTAAAAAATGATCAAAAATGGAACGAGACGAGATAGAAATACATCGCAATCGCTGAATTTGCTTCGGATAATTGTAACTTTTCTAATACTATCCATACTTTTCTGCTGAAATGTCATGTTTCAGATTTTTTTCAAGCAGACTTTTCGGCCAGTACTGCGGTGGACATCATCAGTGCAGGTGGCGGCAAGCGAAAAAAACGGAAAAACCTTCCTGGAAGACAGTGATGATGACGATCTGCTAAAGATGCGGAAGAATCAATCTATTCGTTGTGACGTGTCGATGTTGGTATGACGTGTTGGTTTCTAATTGGATGGGGATCATTCTTCCAATTTGTATTAGGGATCGAATTCAGAAGCGTTAGTTTCTTAACCGCCTTTGTCTTGGTTTTTCGTACTGCTCGGTGCCATGTTTTGCTTAAATGCAACCCCCTTCTTCCTTCCTATTAAGTTTTTGTTTTTGTTTTTGACAATCTCTCTCATGACAGTTTAGAAACTAACGCTTCCGAATTCCGATCCTTCATACAAATTTTAAGACTCTGATCCGCACCCAATCAGAAGCCGTCACGTCACACCAACATCGACACGTCACTTGTTCCACGTCAAAACGAAGAGTTTGATTCTTCCGTATTTTTCAGCTGAAGCGTCAGTTGATCACGATCTTCCAAGGAGGTCGTTTCGTCTCCTTGCTTATTGCCACTTGCGCTGGTGATGTCCACCGCAGTGGACGTCTGCTTCTAAAATGTCTGAAACACGGCATAGCAGCCCGAAAAAGCGTGGATACTAAAATCCGGCCGTAAAAGCTTTCCTTCCCTTTTCATTAAGTTTTCTGTCAGACAGACTTTCATATTTAGTTAAAAGTTTCGTAACAGATAGCGCAGCAGTCTTGAAAAATAAATAAAATACCAACATTTTCGAAATACTTATTCACCGTTAGCAGAAACATGGTGTAGTTTCAGTGAGTTCCTGCAGAAGCCAACAAATATCATTGCTATGCCACTTTACATATCTGCAATCGTGAGTTCTATAATTGGAACAAACGGTCTATGCCACCGTTGCATTCATTGTTTTCTTTAATTTACCTTCCCACATAGGAATATGACGGAATAACTAACTGTTTATCGTACTTCCAGGCAGAGAAGGTGTTTTCCTAATTTAGCGATGACTCGATTACTTTTATTGTGACTCCTCTAAAGGTTGAAAAAAAAACCACATAGACCGTTATTCGACCGGACCATACATTTAATAAAATTTCCGCATACCCTCGTCTTTCGAGAACGCTTTGATATCTCTCTAAGATCTAAAAAGAAGCGTATCCGGTTCCTCAATATGTGCACTTTCATTTATTTTCAACAGGCCACTTATCATTCAGGTAAATGGCACAAAGTATGTTACAGCAGTGTTTCTCAATCTGCAATATGGTCGCAGACCAGAGGTAGTCTGTAGACAGATTTGATTACTCGATTCTAATTGGATAAAAAAAAGTATTCAGTTGTTGAATTAGTAATTGTTTCAATTAGTAACATTCTTATATGGGTAAACATATTTTATGGAGAAAATATCGGATATTGTCAATTGTTGCCAAAAATGTAATTAAAGGCAAATTTGCATTACCAAAATTTTTGGGGAATGAAAAAGAAAAAAAAAAAGACTACTGCAAATCACAGTAATCAACCGTATGTTCCACGGAGAGCACGTTCATTATGATTAGAGCAAAATATTTCATTAAAGGAAATTGGGGCCTTCAATACAGCAAAATACGTCAATTGCTTTCGTAGTATTTTTAGTATTCGTATTTTTATAGAAAACCTTAATATTTTCGCGAATATACGTGCTATAGTTAATACAATATTTTTCTGAAGTTGCAAGTCATTTGCAGCTTTCCCTAATACAGGGTTGTATTGTCTCCAGGTTTGTGTCATCTCCAGGTTTGTGTCATCTCCAAAACTCACAAGTGAATAAATGTTTACTGAAAATGTTGAACACGAATATAAGGTATTATATGACCGAAATTCGAAAACGATTCGTCCAGTATTTTTCTAGAAATTCGAGAAAAAATGTCGGAACTCCAAAAAGGACACAGACTTTTGTAAAACAGTGCATTACTTGGGTTCAAAAAGGTTGGTTGGTTCAGAAAGGTTGAGAAACACTGTGTTACAGGGTCGTATACGAACGACACTGTGTTCATAGAATGTGGGGCTATAATGAAATAATCGAGTGATGATTTTTATATAACTTACCTGCCAATGTTCCACCAACAAGAGCGCCCACGGCTATCAAACTGCCAATCCAACTGATCTGATCTGCAGTGGGTCGTATCGGGCTTTCGCGTCGTTTCATGTTGTCGGTGCCAACAGCAGGAAAAGCACCGGTGACGCCCATCGAGAGCGGGAAAAACAGGGCCGAAAATACAGCTAGATACAGCTTCGGAACTTTTTTCCCTTGGACATCGGAATCTATGCACATGATATCGACTTCTTCCATCTTGATGCATGATTTCACCTTATTGCAGCTAGAGTTCATGTTGAACGAAAGCACAGGTCCTTTCAATCATTAAATATCAACGGACAAGACGACGGAAGGAAGTATTAGTCAAATTCTTCGCGAAACATGCAAGCGGACCGTCTATTCGACTCGGGCATATCTGATTAAATTCACCGTCAGATTTTGAAAATAATGAAATCAATTTGCGGCGGAAACGATCTGATACGCACACAATGACGTATCATATTAGGAAGAGCATGGCCTTGATTAAAATAACTCCATGAAAGTTCATTTTGATGGCACACAGAAAAAAATCCCAGCAATGACGCAGCATACGCACGTACTGTATAAACAGCGGGTTAATTAACATAACGCTTTAGAGCAGCAAATATATATAAAGTAATCCCTAAGGGCGAAATATACACAGCACGAAAGCACGCTACTTACATGCTAAGTAGTTTGTGTGCCTCTGTCCTAAGCCGTAAGCTCTGTTCTCAGAACAGTATTTCTAACTTAAAAACTCTCTCGGAACCCTTAACGCAGGTACGTATGATCAGCTGACCCAATGTGCCCTCGGCCCTTTTACTCGTGACCCGCCGAACATTTTGGGAAAATATCTATTTTAGAAGAGTGGATTGAAAGTTCAAAAAAAATTTCGTTAAAGCTCACTTGTTTTATATAATGAAATTGTTAATTTATTTACAACTATATATATATATACTACTGAACCGTAATTGCATCTCGTATACAACGGATATCAACTTTTTTATCAGGGGTGTATGTACTGAGATACTAAATTTAATTTTTAAAACCATTCCCCTTCCCCCCCGTTCCCTAATTTATAATTGAAAGAGCCCTATCCTTATGAACTCTAGAAATAATCCGAATGCGTGCGAATCTTTAGAGATGCTCCGAATACGTACGTACCGCTAAAAATCTGCGTAGTACGTCTTCCCATCTCCTCGGAATGCTCATGCTGCGCACATACCGCTAAAAATGCTTTGACTGCATGCACATACTCACTAGAAATTTCATAATTCGTGCATAATCCCCTCCCCCTCAAGAAATGCTCAGAATTTAATCATACCCAGAAATGCTCTGAATAAGTGGGTATTCACTAGAAATGCTCTGAATACATGCATAAAGCTAGAAATGCTCTGAATACGTGCATACTGTTAGAAATGTCCATAATGAGTACATACCCCCCCCCCAAAAAAAATTATCTGAATAAGTGCGTAGCCACTCGAAATGCTCTGAATGCGTGCAAATCATTAGAAATGCTCATAATGCGTTCATATTCTTAGAAATGTTCATAAGGCGTTCATATTCTTAGAAATGTTCATAAGGCGTTGATATCCTTAGGAATACTCCGAATCGCTCTTAGTGCTGGAGAGCCCATAACGTGTGTTTATTCACTAGAAATGCTTCGAAGCATGCACATCCCTATATATGGCAAGAATGCGTGCAAATCTGTAGAAATGCTATGAAGTCGTGCATATTCACTATACATAGTCCGAATGCATGCATACCTCCCCCCCCCCCAAATGCTCAGAATGCGTACGTACTCCTTAAAAATGCTCGGAAGTCATGCATATCCACTAAACATACTCCAAATGCGTGCGTATCCTCCCTAAGCGTGCATACAGAATGCTCAGAATGCGTGCATACCCAGTAGAAATCATGCGAATGCAAGCATACCTATCGGAATGGGGGTAGTAAGCTTACTTCTCCCTAAAATGATCGCTTCTCCCTCAAATTTCTAGGAGATTTTTCGTGTCCCTAGAAAAAAAAATGCATGAGAGGAGTACGTACATAGTAAGAAGCGTTCCCGTTCAGTAATTTATAATAATGTTTTGCACTTTATTTTGATATAAGTTCTTTTTTCCACCATTGCTGATCATTTTTCGTGACTCGCCGCGTATCACAGGTTAGGGACCGCTGGTCAAAGGCAATGGCTACTGAAGCCCAGCACATTTCATGCTCTAAATACCCCCACCCCCGTTCTCCTAGAATGGGTTTTAGGCTTGCATTTCACTAGAAATGCTTAGATGCAATGCTAATGAGAGTTGTACCGGTAATGGGAAATAAGAATGAGCTTAATAAGTTATACTTAATAAAAGTTAGTCATCATTTTTGAAGAATGATGAAGCGCTTTTACGTACATGCAGAACAAGTGAAATTGCCTACCAAATGGGTGTATAAGGTTCTTATTTTCTTCTTCTGCTTTTTTTGTAGAAAAAGCTATAAACATCCGAGTTGGATGTTGTGCGGGCGAAAGTCTATGGCGCATTGGAAATTAATTTTAAAAATTAATTTTATAAAATCAATCCAATTTATTTAAAAAAGTTCTATAGAGAGCCTTTTTTATGATGAATTGAAAAACAAATTGTTCAACATTTCACTCACAGATAGCGCTGTACCACGGTCAAACTTCACAAAACACATAATGTGCACAGAGCATAGTTAATGCTAGAAAAAATACACTTTGTGTCTACTACATTTTAGAATGAGCACTCTTCGTAGACCGGGCTACATCAAAAATAAAACGCACAGAGGGACGAGAAGTCCTGGAAACATTTAAAAAAATTTAATAACAAATCGTCAAATTCATATAAAAAAAGTCGCGGTTTGCTCTAAAAACCAATTATTACAGCCTAGAGCAGGGGGGTTCTTAATCTTTTTCAGTCTCGACCCAAAATCAACAGCAAGATCAACTTTGCGACCCATGGGACTGTTTGTCTTTCAAAATTATTGAAACCAGTGACGCATTGAGGGTATTTATAACGGAACTGTAAGTGAATTTATACGACCTATCTCTGAAGCCTGTGAGAATCAAGTTTGGGTCGCCAAATTAGAAATTATATCAAGTGCAATATGTGTGAAAATTTGGTCATGAGTACATTTCGGGGACCCGCAAACAAATTAAATAATGAAAAAAAGTTTTTGGTCAACCCTTTGCATCAGTGAATGCTGCAAATGGCTTGCAACTTCAGAAAAACATTGTACTGACCTTTTCCAAATTCTTGTGAATTTTCGTGAAAGTAACACATTCATTCACGAAAATACAAATAATATATTTTTAAAAATTCAAATTTTATTCGCATAATTATTGCATGCAAATAAAATTGGCATTTTGACAATAATATTTTGCATTTTCGCACTTTTCGAATTTTTTTTTTTTCAAAATTTACAGAAAACATGACGCTATACATGAGACATACTGAATAGTAATTTAAAATGTGACAAATCCTTATTCAATGAGTTATGAGTATTTTCAGTAAATGAATTATTAATTGAGCATGCGCGAGAAGTTTCATTTTTCATAATTTGACTATATATCCTTCAATCAAATTATGAAAAATGAAATTTATATTTTTTGCGCATGCTCAATTAATAATTCATTTACTGAAAATACTCATAACTCATTGAATAATAAGGATTTTTAACATTTTAAATTTCTATACAGTATGTCTCATTTGTAGCGTCATGTGTTTTCTGTAAATTTTGTAAAAATTGGTTTAAAACTTGGCATGTTATAATTAAACATCATGCGATTGAAATTAGAATTTTATATATAAAGCATTATGTTTGTGAATATACATGTACTATTTTCACGAAAAAATGCCCAAAGTTTAGTTCAATATATTCATTTATATATTTTTTAAAGGTTTCCAGTAATTTGCAACTGATAGAAGTTAAGACGCGAAGGCACGCGCTCCCCCAGGAGAATTTCCAGACATAAGTTTGACGCCCTAAGTTATCTGAATGTTATTTAAATTTCTCAAAACTGTTTTATTATTGTTTGATTGAAGAAGTATTCTGAAGCGAAAGTACGGTTTTCATTTGTAGGAGAATTATTTAAGAACTTGTAGAGCAAAAGAGAGATTCAATTTAACGGCAAGTTCAGTTCATATTGTCGGCGCTCTCTCGAGAATTAGCACTTTGGCCTTAGCATGTAGCAGTGGAGAGAGAGAAAAAAATTACATGCAGTGATAAATTTCCCATTTAAATGGAAAAAAATTGGCTAAAATTGATTATATGTTGGAATTTTTTTTTGTGACATTTTGTGGAAATTTTGAGTTCATGACACGAAAAAAAAAATTTTAATTATACATGCTGTTTAATATTTTACGAAACACATACTTTACTGCATATTTTCATCCATAGGTGGTAGCACATTTTCTCAAAAAAGGGAAATTTTGCTTCACTCAATATCCGTAAGGTGATAAAAGGTAATAAAGAAAAGGTAAAAATTCAATAATTCGAAAAAATGAACGATTTAGTTTGCACAGAAAGACAGGATTTTATTAACTAGCAAAATTTTGTTGTCAGAATAGTTACGGCAATTTGCCAACAGATAATCCTAAAGTTTAAAATATTTTCATCTTGCCATCTGTCAATAGAAATTATAAGTATTTTGTTATTGAAATTTTTTGTTACTAAAAAAATTAATGCTTCTTTTTAAGTGAAAACACATTACGATACGCGCATACATGAATGATACACAAATATGCGCGGTTGTAGATGAATATTTTTCAATGTTTTCTTTGGAAAATAATATCCAAATTATTTTCTTTGGTTACGCTAGTGATGGGCTAACTGCGGGACGGATGTGGGCCTCTTAGAGGTTCGTTCTATTCACAGATTTCAAAATAATAGTAGAAAAGAGTTTTCATTTTCAGTGTTTTCAAAAAATTCATTCGAGGGGTTGTTCCATTGTTTGCATATACTGCATAGAAAATGTAGTCGTGAGAATTTTAAATAGAAATTGATTTTAAAAATCTTTTACATATGCAAAAAAAAAAAAAATTGAACATGACATATATGCGATGCAGCCATATTAAGCGTGATTTTTTTTTTTTTTTTGCATTTGAACAAACCATTGTAGGAGATCATTTCCGTAATTCTTGTCTTCAGTTCCTTGATGTTACACTATCAAGGAATAACCACATAAATGTCTTTGACATGTATCAATAAATCAGGGGACAAGAGGGGGGAAAAGGTGATGTGGATCTAGAACCAAAGGTAACAAAAACATAGGCCCATCTCGATCTATGAGGATTTTTGTATCACGTGAATATTTCCCTCTTTCTTGAGAGACATACAAGGTAACCAATATGGCGACTTCCTGCGCGAATCATGGAAGACACAAATCTAAATTAAAAAAACGTGTAAATGAATCTTTTTCTTCTTCTTTTGAGGGATGCTAGATATTTCGAAAATTTCCTTGTAGTTCGAGTTATCGATCTGCCTATTTTTGCTTCAAAAAATTGTTGATAAAAACTGCGGAATTTCTTCAATGTAATTTATGGGCGCCCCATAACTAATTTCAAAACGTCCTTAACTATATGGATTGATGCAGTTGGATATTTTAAGACAATACGGAGACATTAATTTTCATTTTAGTGCTTCAAAAGATATAAATAAAAAAATGATGAAGAGTCAATGTTATTGCATGAATATCCAATTCAAAAGTATAAGTCCCGCTAATTATTTTATATTTAATTTTCGGGGCTTCTCTCGTATCTGCAAGGAACTCATATTTCGAAAATCAAGAATTCAATTCAATTTTTAAAATTATTCATGTGGCGGAAAACCCTACTAAATTTCCACGGTTTAAAATCGGGAATTTTAACATTGATTTCTATGGGGATCATCCTGTGCCTGTCCCTCAAAGTGATGCTAATGATGATTATGACGCCTGTTCGTAAAGTTTTTCATTTTAAAGCCTCGTCAATATCGTCGATGGCAATTCCTGATTGAGTTATTGCGCCATCTACACCCTTTATGTCACATTTTCTCTGTTACGTTGAGTTCTTTGAGAGACAGCGTCATCTGTGACTGAAATTTTGAATTGCTTTTTATTTCGCCAAAAAAAGATCTAGGTCATGAAAGGTACATTTTATTAGAGCAATCGCAGTTTTTATACTAATTTTATTTGATAATAAATAAAATTATTAAATTTTTTATTAATTTTTAGAATGTGACACTAACTGTGCACAGAATATATTTTTAAGTACCTTGAACGTATGTAATATTTACTAAAATCTTTTTCTCTATATCGCAAACTTCGTTTCTCGCCAATGGTGACTTACCATTAACAATTTTTTGTAATGATTCGCTATTATTGGCAATTTTGACAACGATTAGCGATTTTCTGTATTTTTCTCGAAGTAATATCGTCATCCGAGGTAATATCGGCATAAAAAATTCCTAGTTTTTTTAAGTTCATAAATGCATTTTTTCATGGACGATATTTGGTTGGTTTTTAGGTCATACACAAATTCTAGCCCTAATAATCACCGTAAATTAATTCTTTTCCCCTCTTTTTATCGAAAAATATGTTGGTCAAAAATATGGACGCAACTAGGGTTCTGAGAAATTTTATTACGATTCACTTTTCCCGAAATGCCTAGAAAAGCAGCAGTGTTAGTAAGAACATGCATAATATATGCACCACACACAAATTCGCAATCTCTTCTACTCTTCAGGATGGGGAGATACCCGAAATGCAAGATTGCCTTGCCGCCCCCATTCCCAACGACCAGTACTGAATGTGGTCGCGGCCCGTTGCTTTATGAAGTAAAGCAAATAATTTTTGTTGTACAAAATTTACTGTGTATTCAGTAGAAAGTCAAGTCATTACAGGGCCGTCTTAAGAGCATCATGCCCCCCCCCAGCCCAAGAGGTTTTTTTGAGGCCTTACCAGGTAAATTCTAGAAAATTTCATCTAAATCTCATTTTTGTGAGGCCCCTGGGCCGTGCCCGGGTGGGCCCATGTGTTAAGACGGCGCTGAGTCCTGACCCTCATGGGTAGGAACCCTCATTGCTGCCGCCCGGAACGAATCATATATTTTTTTCTCTTCTCTACTTTTTTAACGCTATAAATTTACTATTGCCCGTAAAAATCCTGGTCTAGAAGCCCGCAAAAGATAACAGCTTGTAAACCCGGCTGTAAGATATAGAGGCCGATTTACGAAAAGTTCACTGCTGGAAAATTCAACAGCAATTCACCCCGCGCAATTTAGGAAAACTTATAACCTATAACAGTTCTCGTCATCAGTTAGTGAGTGATTGAATGAGTTGGTGGGTGAGCTGGCGAAAAGCTAGTGAGTGATCGAATGAGTTGGTGGATGAGCTGGCGAAAAGCTAGTGAGTGATCGAATGAGTTGGTGGATGAGCTGGCGAAAAGCTAGTGGATCGAATGAGTTGGTGGATGAGCTGGCGAAAGGCTAGTGAGTGATCGAATGAGTTGGTGGATGAGCTGGCGAAAAGCTAGTGAGTGACCGTAAGAGTTACCGAGTGACTAGTTGAGTGACCGAGAAAATAAGTAATTGAGTGAATTGCCGTGTGAGTGACTCATCCAGTCACTCACTTGCTTACTCACTCACTGGCTCACTCATCTGCTTATCCACTCACTCACCATGTCACTTTGTCGGTGAATTGTTGGCTATGAATTTTCCATCTTTAACGGTTTTGACCAGGGGTGCTCTTGAACCGTGCGACCACAAGGGGCGCCACTCTAGGAGGTACGCCAAACCCGAGTTGAAAGGGTGAAAAAAAAGCTTTGTGGACCAAAAATGATGTGGGCGGGGGGTTCCAAAAATCGGTTCCTCAAGGGTATGGATTTTTTCATGAGCCGCTCCTGACTAGATAGTCCGTAAAAACCATAAATTAGGAAAGTTGTCTGTATGAAGGAATCTTGACACGGCGTGGGACATATTTCCAGAATGATTCTCCCAACCCAGCGTTCATAATAAAAGCGGCTGTTTTGGTTGAAAACCCCGTTGTTCTTTGTTGAATAGTGGCGCTATCTGCTGTGAACATTTGTGCTCGCGTATGAATCCTTATTTCTGTGTCAGACTCTGGAATTCCTTTGAACTTGAAACGTGTACTGACAATTTGATTTATTTGTTTATTTCTTTTGAAAAAAAACTCTCAGAGACAGACGCGTGTTGCTATCTACAATCAACCCTCGGTTTACGAATGGGTTGGTTTGCGAACAATTCGGTTTACGAACACTACAAAATAATTTGGTTTACAAACACACAAGCCGGCGAAAAGCAAGAGTTGCAAACATACAAAACGGACTAAACCATGAAAAAGCATATTTTAAATGCCTGTGTGCGCATGACGAATTTTTTTCATTTGACAGAGCTTTGGTTGAAAGCTCTGTCTCTGAAATAGATATGGCACCACTAAAAATTCACACACAACGCTATACGCACTCAGACTGTTAGGTACACATAATCGCACTTCTGGCACAACTCAATTGGTAGATAGACCGGAGTTGTGCTCAGACTGATAGAAAGATAGAGCTTTGGTTGAATAATTAAATTTCATCAGAATAAAGCTCCCCCCCCCCCCAAATATGAATGCTATTCTCTATCTCATGAATCAATAGGTCACTTTAAACTTTCAGATCTACACCAGAGTTTTCCAAACCTTTTATTCCATCGCACCCCTGCTACCATGATTTTTTTCCCATCGTCCCTAACTCAAGCCATTCGATTGCATTCTGTCCTATCCCCCAATCCCGAACCAATGCCCCCTTTGGGAAATACTGCTCTACACCAAAGAATTTTTTTCAAAGATGTTTTGCAATAATATGTGGTTATGTGGGGTTAACTAGCGGTCAAAGAATTCTGCAAACATTATTTTAATACCCTACATTGCATAGTTCTTATTGACAAATCTTGTCAACTAGGTTGTAGGATCATGAATATGGCTGACAGAGATTTTGAGGGCTTCGTCATTAAGATTGTTATAGATGACAACGAACATGGCCCTGACATAATTTCCATTTCATCTGTTTGATACCTATGATTAGTTTTTCAGTGTTAGTTTAATGACTTTCATTGGTTTTAACGCTATGCACTTTAAAAAAAAAACTCGCACTAGAAATTTTCGGGTTCCCGGGAACGGATTAATTCATTTTAAATTGATTCCCATAGGAAAAATTGCTTTGGTTAACGAACAGACTTCAGGAGCGAATTAAGTTTGTAAGCGAAGGGTTGACTGTATTGGCATTTCATTTCATTCAACCAAAAAGTTCAACAAAATTACCTTGAGTTTTTTTTATGATTTCGTATGTAGAGTGAAATTCGATTTACATTTTCTCGCATGCTGCCGCCACCCCCCCCCCCCCCATCATGTCGAGTAACCGATATGTATAACAATTCTTGCACTGAAAATATTCTAGCTTACACAGATCATCAGTTCGACGCAACCACTTTTACGGTGAAATCAGAGATTTCTTGTTTATATTCCTTTTGAAAAACTCTTCGATTTCCTCGAACCTCTTCCCTTTCGTTTCCGGCAAACAAAACACCACGAAAAAGCAGGATAAAACACAAAACCCGCCATACAGGCAGTACGTGCCGTAGTTTCCGAGATTCGAATTCAAGAAATCCACCGATTTCGTAACCATGAAAGCGAATAACCAACAAAACGCAGAGGCGATACCACCTATGAGACCGCGGATCTTATTGGGAGAAATCTCGGCGATCATGAGCCAAGGAATCGGCCCAAAGCCAACCGAGAACATCGTGATGTAAACGTAAATATCCACGAGAGGTACCCAGGAATAATTCTTGTCTAGATCAGCATTCGAGGATTGCGCGTAAGTGAAACCCGCCAGAACGAACAACGTGACGGCCATGCCGAGGCCTGAGGTCACTAACATAATCTTTCTTCCGAGTCTATCCATTACGAATCCACTGCAAACGGTTGATATAATCAGTACTGCGTGGAGGATCATAGTAGCCCCGTACGCCGATATGGGAACAGCTAACTTCTTGAAGTCCTCCACGGCGTAGAAAATAATTGCGAGGGTCCCAGATAACTGCTGGAACACAATGATCCCGATAGCCAAGATTATAGGCTTGCAGACCTCTGGTCTCAAGAAATCACCGGCTTTGATCTTTCCTTGAGATGTCGAAGACAGATTGTTCTCTATCGATGCACATTCTGACTCGGCATCGAAATCCGGTCCGTGTAAGAATTTCAGAGCTCTTATAGCTCGATTGCGCTGACCGTTGCATAACAACCACCTCGGCGACTCCGGCATGAAACTGATTGACGCGAAAGCCAAGACAACGACGATCGAAGCCCACACTGCCTGCCAGCTCCAGTTCGAGAAGAAGCCGAAACTAGTTCCCATGAGAGCACCGAGTCCCGCATTCACCTGGAACAGGCTTCCCAATCTTCCGCGGACTTCCGTCGTCGATATCTCTGCCAGGTAGGTTGGAATGGCTGCGCATATGGCCCCCACGCACGCGCCGGTCAGAAAACGTCCAATGTATACGTGCGTCACAGTCGTCGCATAAGCGATGAACAGCCAACCTGCGATGAAGGGAAAAGAGTAGATCATCATGGCTCCTTTACGCCCCGATTTTTCTGTTACGTAACCTACAACGATAAAAAAAAAAGCCTGTCATTTCTGTGAAATAAGGATTTATAAAAGAGTTATATGTACGTGTGTGTTATGCTTTTCATGCATAAATTTTTGCATAATTCGCTATTTTTACGTGATAGAGCATTTTCTCATGATTTTCAGTAATTTTAGGGCAATTTTCTATGATCTTCAGAATTTAAGGCACATTTTCATATTTTGGAGCATTCTTTTGCATAATATAGCGTAATAATGAAGAAAGATTGTTTTCCCCAAAAGCTCTCTTCCCTAGCTTCGCACACACATTTCCCTTAATTGGTGATTTTTAGCAATAATTGACTATCGTTTTTCGGTAATAATTGGCGATTTTTCCAGTGATTTTTATTAACTATTAGAAATTTCATTTGTGCATCTTTGGTATAATTTTTGACAATGATTGGCGATAATTTCTCATATTTTTCTCGAAGAAACATGGCCAGCCTATTTATAAATGCATACTTATTAGGTTATTTACGGCATATTTTTTAGGTTTTTACGGCGTATTCTTAACTTTCTTAGGGTATAAATTCATTTTTTATGCAGATTATTCTGTCGGCTTTTAGGTCATAAAAGTCCTGGGCCTACGAAAGACAGTTGTTCATCGAGATAATTACAAAATAGCCGTTAATTCCTCTTTTGATGACATCAACTTCTAATTTCACCGGACAACAATGGAATCGCTTCTGACATGGAAGCATACAATTCCGAATGGTTTTCACCTGCTGAATACGAATAGCACCATGAAAAAGTTTTATTGTCTCTTGTTTTTATCGCCGTCACTGGAAAATTCGATAAATACCGAAAACTATCACTTTCACCGGTGATTATGCATAATAACCAAATTTCGTTGGCAAAAATTTGGTAAATACTTGACACTTATCGCCTTTGTCTGTGATTACGCATAACACCCTAATGTAATTAGTGAATTTGATAAATATGAAGAAAATTCCAAATGAGTCTATTATGTATGATAAATATAATCGGACCCCGATATAATAGCAAATTTTATGATCGTACCCCGATATAATGATACAATACATGTATGAATTATCATAGTATATCATATAAGTAGTACGTTTTATCATGTTTACCAACGACGCGATGATTGAGTGTTATGCGTAATCACCGGTGAAAGTGATAATTTTTTTAGTATTTATTAACCACTTCACGTACAAACTTTTGGAAACAAATTTATATAACCTCTATTTTACGAACCGGCGATAAATCTGGTAACCTCGTCCTGACCTAACCGCACGTTAGATGAAAGGAAAAAATACACAAAAGGAAAGTCCTCTTTTCACACTCATCCTACGTGTCTGATTCGCTCTTACATGCACAATGTAGTAGAAAGGTACATATATGTGTGTGTGTGTAAAAAAAAAGTCATCAACAGCAATATAGAAAGAAAGGAGGGTAAAGAAAAAGCAACTTCAGTTGATAGGGTTACTGTGAGGCTTCACGATGGTGAAGAGAGAGGGGGGGGAAGAAAACACAGAGAACTTGTTTGAATTTATTCCACTATCGTTTGGACGTAATATAAGGTAGGTGATCGTAAAGGAGTTTAAATTTACCAACGACATTTGGGTATTATGCGTAATCGCTGATAAAAGAGATTAATGCAGGGAAATTTATCAAATTTACATACGACGCTTGGGTACCATGTATAATCTTCGGTAAAAGTGATAATGGTAAATAAATTAGGAGCGGTTTCCCAGGTCAATAAGATATTCGCCTTAAGTACCAAAGGATCTTTAGAGATGTCGCGAGATCGATACCCGGTTCGTCCTTGTCAGATAACTTTCCTAACAAAGGGGAACAACAAAAATGGTGACATGACCCGAGAAAAAATTGCTACCGCAGGGAGTCCCCCCCCCCACCTCGAGGGGTTAGCGCACCAACCTCTCGATGAGCATAAAAAACAAGGCTGCCGTTCAGAATCGGCAATAAATTGTAGGTCCCGGTCTAGCCCTCGTGTGCAGAAAAATGAGCGTGGTACGACAAAAATGATCAAATGATAATGTAAATTTAAGGATATTCACATCAAACTTACCAAAAATGCTCGGCGGTTACGCGTAATAACCGGTTATTATGTATAACAACCGCATTTATCACATTCACCGTAACATCCCCATGCGTGGAGGGATTGTACGATTGAAAATAATAATAATTCTACGTACCTGCCATCGCTCCCCCGAGTAGCGACCCCAACGTTATCAAGCTTCCAATCCAAGTGACTTCGTCCTCATCGGGCCGTATCCGACTTCCCCGCCTGTTCATGTTGTCCGTGCAAACCGCAGAGAATGCCCCGGCGATACCCATCGAAAGCGGATACAGTAAAGACGAGAATGCGGCTAGATATAACTTCGGGAAGCCACCGGATCTTTTCACCGGAGCTTCGCTGGACACGCTTTGGGTGTCTCTCTCCGAGACACTCGATGGGACCGCGCTAGAGCCAGGAGCCATGTTCTCAGAGGGATTCGTTTATTTTATTTTATCATCGACTAAATACGGTGCTAAAAACTAAGAGCAGGGGGAAAAAAGAAACTTATTATGTTACATAAGCACGGGATATGCTCCAACTTCAAAATAGGTCTCTTATCCACGTAACATTGATGAAAAAACACTGATACGAACACGATGATAACGTTGTAAAATTATCAGATGAAACAAAAGCGTTGCGAAACTTTTAAGTAAAGATAACCAAATGAGAATGTTATCGGACAAATAGGCTTCCATTTTGTTTTTTAAATAATTAAACGGAACGCCTCCGGCACAAATTCCATCGCTTATTAAATTAAATTACATTCATTTTTAACGGGAACTGAGTGTGTATTAAAATGTAAAATACACCGCACATGCACTTGATGAACATTCCTGTAAGGAATTTCTGATAAATTGCCGGGAAGTGTGTATACAGAACGTAGAGCTGTAAGTAGCATTTGGGGGGGGGAGCAGGGTTGCCAAGGATGATTTTGCCCTTCCCCCATCACTGTAAAATTCAACGATTTTGCAGCAGTATTTTTGTTGCCTCCAAAAATTTGCCACACAGTTCCGTTGGTCTCCCCCCCCCCCATTTTCCCTTCTAGTAAGGGCCCTGCCTAACGTAATCTTGATTGTTTGGGGAATTCAGACCATCTGTTTAAGTGCTGCCATCTGTTTCCGAAATTCAGCTACAGCTTATTTTAATAAAACAAAAAAAAAAACTGCATAAACAAATTTGCATAAAACAAAAAAGATTCGCTTATCTAAGTGAGTTGGCTGGAATATCTTACATTAAATTGTTTAATATAAAGTGATATAGACCAGCGTTTCTCAGCCTATGGTCCGCGGACCAGAGGTGGTCCGTGACGATGGCATAGGTCAGGGATTCCCAACGCGGTTAACGCCCCCTGGGGGCGATGGAATGTTCAAGGGGGGTTGGTAGAAGCTATTGGTATAACATAGGATTCTATGGGCTAGATTGCATTGGGGGCGATGGGACAAAAAGGTTGGGAAACTATGGCATAGGTGGTCCTCAGGTAGACTTGATAAAATTACTCACCCGTTGCAATTGATATTAGTAATATATATTCATATGGGTTCAAATAAAAACCTTCATACTTAGGTTCTCCTTACATCATCGAGGAAAATGCGGGAAATTGCTATCCTAATTACGTGATATCACAAAATTTTGCCAAAATATGCAATTTCTTGTCTTACGTACAATTTGCCATATACTGCGAAAGAGTATGGAAATAAAAAGCTGCTACACACAAATCGCAATGGACAAAAATGTATTTTATGAGAAAAACATTCAAATGATCTGAGGACCGTATTTCAGTGAGGAAAAAAAATTCGTTAAATTGTGGATCTTGAATAATAATCCGTAAAACATATCGCCAATTGCCATCAAAAATATTGTCAGAAGTAGGCACAATCACCAATCATCATTAAAATTCCAAAAAAAAAATTCAGGACAACGTTAAATCTCACAAATATATGCGAGATAAGTATTTATAATTTTTGCCATTCAAGCATATTATATCACGACTTTGGTAAAATATTACAAATTCGAATAAGTATCGTTGAAAAAACGTGATTAATGCATAAAAAAAAAATCGGAACAAAACGAAAATTACAGGATTGTCCCGTAATACGGGACACAAGTGGTGAGTCCAATTGTTTCACACATTTTACTGGTCCTTGTTTTCAGAAAGGTAGAGAAGCACTATGATAGACAATTCAAAAAAAGTAAAAGAAAACAAAAATGTGATCCAAAACTCAACGTCAAAATGGTTGAAGCACAAGTTCCAGGCAGACAATTTTTGCGATTGGAACTCAGGGTCTCAAATGACTTTTATTTTCAGCGCATTACTAGCAAAGAAATTTAAACCACTGTCACCAAAAAAAGGGGAAAACCTGGAGATTTCCTGGAGACCACGAGATTTTCCTGTCGCTCCTCATAATGTGAGCATGAAAAGTGATGAAGAAAATGACGTATGCATTAATGAAATGAAGTAAAGTTGCCTTATTTCGGTGACATCTGAAAAGGGCGGGGGTATTGCAAGTATCCCCCGAACATGTAGGTTCCGACCCTGGAATCTACCGCAAAAGTTGTTTGTCTGGACGTGTACTATCACATTCAGAAGAATTCTACGGTAATTTTATATACAAAGGTTTTTAACACCTGGCCGTTGCGAAGATGACCATTTGTAACCTTCTAATCTTTTTCTCTATTTTATAATTATTTATTTTTCAAATATGTTTGTCAAATGTTTAGAAATCACATTGAATGGTTTTAGTGACATTGTTGGAGTTTTCATGTATATACACATATTATTTTTTGTCTAAATGGAAATATATTGCAAAATATTCTGTAAACTTATGTTGTAAAACATTGGTAATTTCTGCAATTTGTGGCAAAGTGGTCACTTTGTGAAACTGATTTGTTTAATATTGTAGATATTGAGAATATTTGCAATCGACGAGATTTATTTTTGAAAGTAAGTGTAATCTGATGGGGTAGAATATGTTTTAACCCCTGAAAACCGTTAACAGTGTATTGATATTGTTTTGTATTAGTGAGGTATTTTGTATAAAGGGTTATATAGGCTATAATTTAAAAGAAACAAAAATTACTGGTGGTTGTTTTTAAGCAACCATTTTGCCATTGACTGATCAATATCTCTACCTAAGTAAAGAAACCAAGACGAAGAAGACGGGAGCTCAGTGCTCTGTACTTCGCATCAACTAGCAACGGCAATGTTACGAAGATGAATTTCTGGAAAGAGAGAAAATTCAACTGCTTTTGCGGGGAATCGAACCCACGTACTTTCACTTTCCGGGTGAACGCACTGGACTACAAAGGCAACGATTCTCTGAATCTTTCTTTGGAGGTCGTGTGCGCTGAAAAGGACCGTACATGGACGTCAGGTCGGGCGGTTCATGTACGGTCCCTTTCAGTGTACACGAGCTCCAAGGAAAGATTGAGAGAATCGTTGCCTTTTTGTAGTTTAGTGTGTTCACCCGCAAAGTGAAAGGACGCGGGTTCGATTCCCCGCAAAAGCAGTTGAATTTTCTCTCTTTCCAGAAATTCATCTTCGCAACGGCCAGGTGTTGAAAATTGTATGGATAGCGGAGAGTGACGTCACCCTTTGATAATTTATATGCTGCACACACTTTTTTTTACTATTTTCTTACTAATTCTCACTTGTCCTAGTAGATTGGGTCGAGTAAACCTTTTTACTAAACCAAATCTCGTTCATATTGACTCGTACATTGATAAGATCCTAACACTTCTTCAGTAACCGATCAATTTTTCTCTGTTCATTTTTTCAGTTTCGTACTCCGTTTTTTTTCGAAGAATTCCTGAATTTCTTCGAATCTTTTCCCCTTCGTTTCTGGCAAGCACACCACAGTAAAAACGCACGATAAAACACAAAATATGCCGTATAAGCAGTACGTCATGTGGTTTCCTATGGTTGAATTTAGGAAGTCCACCGACTTCGTCACTAGGAAAACGAACCCCCAACAAAACGCCGAGGAGACTCCAGTTATGAAACCACGGATCCTGTTGGGGGAAATCTCGGAGATCATGAGCCAGGGGATCGGCCCGTATCCTATGGAGAAAGTCATGATGTAAGCAAAGATGACTATGAGAGGAATCGACGAATAGTCTCTGCGCAGAACATCGTCCGAGTACATTGCGTAAGTGAAACCACCCAGGACAAATAAGGTGAGAGCCATTCCAAGGCCCGAGGAAACCAACAATATCTTTCTACCTAATTTGTCTAATAAATATCCGCCACCTAAAGTCGATACAATAAGGGTCGTGTGGAGAAGCATCGTGGCTCCATATGGGGATATGGGAACCGAGAGATTCTTGAAATCGTCTACTGCGTAAAAAATTAGCGCGTTGGTGCCACATAGTTGTTGGAATATGATGATCCCGAGCGATAGGATCAGAGGCTTATAGTTTTCCGGCTTCAATAGCTCCTTCGGTTTGACATCTCCTCGAGGCTGCTTTGATAGATGTTCTTGTATGATCGCGCATTCCGCTTCCGCGTCGAAATCCGGTCCATGTAGAAACTTGAGCGCTTGCACAGCGCGACTGCGTTGATTATTCGATACCAGCCACTGCGGTGACTCGGGCATGAAACTGATCGTCGCCAAGGCCAAGAACATGCTCACCGTAGAAGCCGCTGCCTGCCAGCTCCACGTCAGGAAAAAACCGAAACTTGTTCCGACGAGCATGCCGAATCCGACAGTTACTTGGAATAGGCTTCCCAGCATTCCTCGGACATCCGGCGTCGCGATTTCTGCCAGGTAGGCAGGAGTGACCGCGCATATGGCTCCTGCAGCGAATCCGCTGAAGAATCGTCCGATATATATGTACGTGACGTCCGATGCGTAGGCGATGAAGAGCGCTCCCGCCATCATAGGTAGCGAGTAGATCATCATTGCGCCCTTCCTTCCGAATTTTTCGGTCACATAACCTGAAATTAGATAGAAAAAGAAAACCAATGAAGTTTGGCAGATTTCTCTTATAATAGTCTTCATGAATTCATTACACTTTGATTTGGCAATTCTATTAGCATGGATCCCATGAGAATGTGCAAAAAAAAATCTACCAGAATTCTCTACGAAAAGTCCCTTTTCCGCATATTACTGGCCAACCGTTGATCCTAGAAGCGGTTTACGGAAAATTCACCGCCAACAATTCACCGCCATGCAATTCACCGCTAGGAATATTCACCGCCGGAAAATTCACCGACAACAGTTCGATGCGAGTCAGTAAGCGATTGAGTTACTGAGTCAGTGAGTGATGAAAAGGGAGTGAGTGAGTGAGTGATTGAGTGAGAGAGCGAGCTACTGACTCCGTGAGTGGATGAGAGTGATCTAGTGAGTAAGTGAATGGCCCAGTGAGTGAGTGATTGAGTGAGAGAGCGAGCTACTGACTCCGTGAGTGGATGAGAGTGATCTAGTGAGTAAGTGAATGGCCCAGTGAGTGAGTGACCTAGTGAGTGATCCTAAAGATATGGCGGAAAGTTTTAATAACGACTTTATTAGAAGAAATTCAGATGATACGGAAGAAATTACAAATTTGCTGTTGCACAAGAGAATGTATTCAATAATTCCATTAACTCTATATTTTACTCAGAATCTTCTAACGAAACGTTACAAGGAATAATAACAGAGAATTAAAAGATAATAAAGTAAGTGGATACGCGATAAATTAACCCCCTAAAATGCTTAAAATCAGCTCCTGTTATCACTTTGATATTATAAAAAACATTTCTCATCATCAGTAACCAATGGATTTTTTCTTACTATGAACTAGCTGTTACCCGCGTCTTCACTGGTGTGGATTCTGCAATCTTCAAATTTACTCAGCGATGATTCCCCCCCATACCACTTTAACACCTCATGATCCCCACGGGTGATGAACTTTCAGAAATCCCGTTTTAGTGCGTATCTACATCTATATACTGTATATAAAATAACATGTACTGACTGATTCATCATCGCCGAGCCGAAACCGCTGAAGCTATAAATATACCATTAGGTCAATATTGTAATGTAGACAATATAATATAGTACAATCGGATTTTTTAATCATTTGTGACACTACTGGGTTAAAAACTAACTAACCAATTCACTCACTCCCTTACTCACTTACTAGGTCATTCGCTTAATCACTTACTCACTAGGTCACTCACTCGCACCACGGGCTTAGTAGCTCGCTCACTAACGGATTGACTCGCTTATTAACTCACAGTAACTCATATTCACTCATTTCCTCTCTCTCTGACTCAGTAACTCAATGGGTCACTTACTCGCTAATTCACTCACTCGCACACGGGCTCAGTAGCTCGCTCACTAACGGACTGACTTACTCGCTTATTGACTCAGTAACTCATACACTCGCTCCCTCTCTCTCTCTGACTCAGTAACTCAATGGGTCATTCACTTACTCACTGGGTCATTCACTTACTCACTGGGTCATTCACTTACTCACTGGGTCATTCACTTACTCACTGGGTCATTCACTAACTCACTAGGTCATTCATCCACTCAGTAGATCACTCACTCACGGAGTCAGTAGCTCGCTCTTTCACTCAATCACTCACTCACTCCCTCGCTAACTGACTCGCATTGAACTGTTGTCGGTGAATTTTCCTAGCGGTGAATTGCTGAATTGCATGGCGGTGAATTTTCCGGACACGCCAAAAAGCATGCTTCCAACTGGGAAAAGTATCCAAATAACACGACGTAATACTTGAATGATCCGTAAAGAAAAAAAAAATTATTTCTAATTTCTGTCGATAGAGAACGCTGCACGAAATAAAGAATCGCAAAATCCCATGGAAAACAACTTCTTCGATGTCTTCTGCGTCCGAAAGATTCATAAAGAGCTTCAGCCGACTATTCACCAAAAGGTGTTCTTCGTCAACATCACAATGAAAAACCTCATGTAAGTGCTGGTAACATGGAAATTCAGAAATAAGCTGTTAATCGTACACCATGCGTTTTATAGGACTCTGATCTGCACAATTTTAGTGATTCGCTTTTAAGCATTGGCCCCTCTATCGACGAAAATTTGGCTCTCCTTCGGTAACACCGACAAACCGTGATATTCATTCGGGGGGGGGGGTGTTTCAAGTATTTCGTCATACGTCAGCACGGTGGTGGTGTCGGGTTTGCTCACTTTTTATGACAAGGGGGTGGAGGCTCACGTCATCAACCACCCTTTATGAAAATATGAAATATTCTTAATGACACCTTTACTCGGTGTACCAAAAACGAGAAAAACTTTCCCTCGTTTGTGGGCACCTGAATTAACACCCCCCTTCCCCCATTATAAATCAACACCGCCTATAGAAGAAAGGCCTCCGCACAAAGCTCGTGACGTCATTGAAGGCCATTGGATATAGCAGGCCGACGCATTTATTACCGTTATTTTTTTCCTTTGCAATATATCCAATGGCTATAGGCGAAATGGCCTTCTTCAGTGACGTCACAAGCTTCGTGCGGAGACCTTCTTCTATAGCGTCGTTCACGTGTGCAAATATTGCGGTAGGATTGGGAGTTCTCTCTAGCACCCGCTTGACGACATTTTTTCCTTCGTAAGGAAAGAAATGTGAACGGGGCTTATAGGTGGTGGTGTATGAATGCACATACATGATTAGAGGTAATTTAGATCCTGTGATAGGGACCCCAATTATTAGTTGTTGTTTTTTCTTCCCCTCTCCTGGTGTTTCAGAATTTTCTCCGGCACGACCACGCAACGAGCTAAAATCGTACAAGCGACAGAGCCTTGTCGCGCTCAGTCTGTTCTGTTCCGTACTTGGTAAAACATGTTCATTTCAGATGGTTATCAATATGTCTTCTGTAAGAGATACTAACCCCCGGCCCGGCAAACATAGTTCGCCATACGGGGTTCCCCGAAGGGAGCATTTATTTTCTCCAAAAAAAAAAAAAAATCATCAACTTTACATCTTGGCCCAGGGAGCAACCATTAACAACTCGCGAGCAGCAATTTAGTGTCCCTGGAGTTTATAATAATTGCTTTACTGAAGTATTATATTTTACATTGTAATTATCACAATATGTCTTCTGTAAGGGAACAAAATCGGTCCGATTACGTTTCGATCGGCCCTCAAAAATTCACTCACCTGCGATTGCTCCCCCGAAAAGCGCGCCCAACGCTAGCAAACTTCCGATCCACGTGATCTCGTCTCCATTGGGATGTATCCAGCTTTCTCGTCGCTTCATGTTATCGGTGCCGACAGCAGAGAACGCCCCCGAGAGGCCCATCGACAGCGGGAAGAACAAGGCCGAGAACGCCGCCAGGTACATTTTCGGAACCGCGTCGAATCTTTTCTTCCCGTTTCTCGTGGAATTCATGGACATGGTTTGGATTTCTCCGTCCGTGACACACGATAACGCAGTAGTGGAGCCGTTGTCCATTTTGAACGGAAAGTCTTTCTGTGATCCTATTTCGAATGACAAGGTGATGGAAGTACCAGTCAATCGCGCGTGGATGACGAGGATTGTGTGTGTTGGGCTTTTTCGTTAACTATATCAGCTTCTGACAATCGTGAAAACCATCGCGCTTTTCACAGCTGAGCGGAAAAACAACATCTGATACGTAGACAAAGGGATTTGAATGATCATTGTATATATGAAAGAGTATATCACATATCTCAGATCATTTATCATAGAAAGGAAAATTTTTTTGGCTTCGTGCCAATAGATCAGAATAGCCTATAAACATGCAAGGTGTCTCATAAATTCGTAAATACAGTAGTTTAAAAATTCGTGCAAATTGAAGGGATTGGCATATATGAACGCGGTTTTTTTGCGAAAAAGTTATTCCTGTGAAGAAGGAAAATTTTTATTTATATACTAGCTATAATACCTGGCGCTGCCCGGGTTTCTTCAATGAGGCTTTTTGGATCACGTGATATCTCGCTCTTTCTTTGAGGGACATGCAAACCGTGTCTAAGGTAACCAATATGAGGACTTCCTGCGCGACTCATGAAAGAAACAAATCTAGATTTAAAGAAACGTAGAAATGAATGAATTAAGAGACAATACGGAGACATTAATTTTCATGATTGAAAGGATATAAATAAGAAGTTGAAATCAATGTTATTGCATGGATATCCAACTCAAAAGTAGGTCCGGCTAATGAATTTATATTTAATTTTCTGAGCTTCGTATATCTCTAAGCGAACTCAATATTTTGAAGATCGAGAATTCAATACAATTTTTAAAATTATTGATGTGTGACAGAAAACATCACCAAATTTCCGCATTTCTACACTAAAATCAGCAATTTTAACACTGATTTCTATGAACACTATATTCCTTTTCCCGACCCTCAAAGCGATGCCGATGATGATCATGGCGTCTATTCAAAAAGCCTCATTACTGGGAGTATTGAAAATATGGCAAACTATTATAAAGGCATAAATATTATACGTACATTAGCAGCGTTGAAGAAATGGCAAACCATTGTAAAGGCATATACACGTCTGAAACGCATTGCTAGGGAACCACGGTAACCAAAGTAAACGTTCGGAAAGTGATTGTTGAGGCCCAAAAACCATTGTTGCCGGACAGTTTTTTGCCCATTTGGCAGCATTTGCCCTACTCTGACGAAATTTTAAAGTAGCTTGTCGGGTCCCATTCGGTGTGTATGTAAAATTTGGCGACGATCGATCTAAAGTTGTAGATTTGTATAGAGAACACACATAGAAAATCAATTTTATATATATAGATTTTTTTTCATTTTGGGTATAAAGAAAAAATTTAGTTCAAATATTTGTCGACAGAGAGCGCTGTGCAAAAGCAAATCACTAGAAATTATGATAATTCGGGTCCTATAAAATACAGAGTGTATGACTGGCAATTTATTTCTGAATTTTCCTGTTACTGGAGCTTATCCAAGGTTTTCATTGAGGTTGGGACATTGGTAGACAAAGCACTTTTGGCGTTTTTTACCCCAGCTAAGAATCGCCAGCTGAAGCTTTACAAATGTTTTGGATACATGAATGAATGAACGCCAGGGGTTCTGCCACCGGACTTATCCCGTTGCCGAGATCTCTTCCAGCCCAGCTTCGTGGCAGAGTCTGGAACAAAGTGAGTGCACCTAACAGTCTGAGTGTGTAGCTAGTGTTGTGCTTGATATTTCAGTGCTGCCATCTATACTTCAAATTGTGAGTGAAGTGTAATGATTGAATATTTGTTACGTTGTAGGCCTGTTGCTCGCTGTGGCGAGACTTTTTGACGTGGAGATCGGCTCGCATTCGCGCCTTGAAGTTGGAAACCACAGAAAACCAACTTCAGTCGACCACCACTGTGGCGCCGGTGATGTTTTGGATACAGAAGAGATGGGGGGGGGGAAGTTTCGTGTCCCATCACTCTCCTGCCGGACCTGAGTGCAGCGCCCTCAATCGACAGAAATTTGAACTATTGTTTCTGTTGCCTTTAAAAAAAAAAAGCCGCCCGTCGCGAGAATAATTTTTTCGAAAGCCAAAAAACATCAAAATATACCAATTTCTTCAATTTTTATGAATTTTTAAACTACTTACGAATTCGTGCGACGCTTTTAAATAGTCCAGTGAAAACCATTGTGGAAATCGTAGCATATACAGGGTGTCACAAAATTGACGGGTCATGAAGAAGGGAAAAAAAATGAGAAGAAATAGAAATGTCCCGTGTGCTTCATTTTGCTTGGGAAAGCAGTAAATTTTGCGGTCAGATGGAATCTCAGCTGCTGTGGTGGTCTAGCGATCATAGTGGTAGACTCGTATCATGGGTGGAGGAGCGCTGGGGGGGGCAGCGTCAAAGGTGGAGTCGACTGATCTAATGTGAATATATATGAATTTACATCATCATCATCATCATGCCCCCAGGTGCCCCTCCAGACTTCCAGGTCTATCTCCGCCTATGACTCGTATTATGAGGATCCGGGTTCGAACTCCACCGTTGCCACAGTGGTGGTTGGATGAATTTGGCTTTCTGTGGTTGTCGACTATTCTTTGATTATTTACACAAGGACTGATTATCTATGGATGATGCTATATGATCATAATTTTTACTCTAGATTCTTTATAGTATATATGTATATCGTTGTTTGTTATTTCACATAAATTAATAAATTTCCGGATACACCTATCAAACATGGGAAAGCTTCGATATCTCTCTGAGACGGGAAGCAGGGTGTTTCCGGTCCTTCATTGTTCAATGTGGTTGTCAACTTTGAGGCGCAAATGCGAGCTGATCTCTCCGTTAAAAAAATCTCACCTCAGAGAGCAACAGGCCTACAAACGGTACAAAGATTCGATCATTGCACTTCACTTCTGAGACATAGATGGCACCACTGAAAAATCAGACACAACAGTAGATGCGCACTCAGACTGTTAGGTACACACACACGCTTACACCTCCCGCACAGCTCACTGGGTAGTGAATTATCCGTGGCGATAGACTTGAGTTGTGCTCGGTTTGAAAGAAAGACGAAATATCTCAAAACTAGCTTTAAATTTTTGCAACAGATGGTGCGGCAGTCTGGGAAGGAAAAAAAACACGTTATTTTTCATAATGTCGGCCATTTACAGCAACTACACAGTGTAGTCTCAGAACAAACATCTCCACCGGTATTTCGGAAGTCAGTTGCTCCAGACTGCAGAGGCATCCGTTAACGAACTTTCAAACTAATTTCGGAATTCTGTCTAAATTCAATTCACAGGCCATTTTAGCTGAGACGTTTGCACGGGTTTCCGCGTGTACAAGTAGTGGTTGAACAGGTGGGACAATATTGATGTTTTTGTATAAATGGTGCACCAAAACTGACGAGTTCTTCCCGTTCAAAAGTCGCGTGACAAGGAGCATCAGGCGAACTTTAACTTGTTGAGTACACGTGCACACTTCCGGTACTACTCATTGGTTAGTAAATTGCCCATAACGAGAGACTGGAGTTGTGCTCGGTTTGAAAGACGGAATTTCAAAACTAGTAACAAATTTTTGCAACAGATGGCATGATGTAGACTGGGGTATAAAAAAAAAATGCCAAAATATGATATTTTCAAAATACTGTATATTCACCATTAATAGCAACAATATAGTGTGCAGGGCCCGTCTTAACACCATCATGGGCTTCCGGGCCAATAAATTTTTCTGAGGAACCCCCCCCCCCCCATTTGACTAGAAATGCGAGCCTACCATTTCACATGCTTAATCTCTTCATTATTTTGATGCCCCCCACTGCACTTGAGAGCCCCGGACCGTGCCTGGGCGGGCTCCTTGCGTAAAGACGACACTCGTGGTGTAGTCTTCCTTTGAAATCGAACACAACTCTGGTCTATCACCATGCACAATTTACTACCGAGTGAGTTATGCCGGAAGTGTGAGAGTGTATCTAGCTGTCTGAGTGCGTTTCTCTAGCATAGCGGCTGATTTTTCAGCGCTGCCATCTATATTTCGAATCGTGAGTGAAGTGCAATGATGAAACATTGTGCAGTATCAGAACAAAATTTGCCGAAAGCCATGCAAACGCCAGGCATCCAGGATGGTCTGAACCGAATTCAAAAAGAATTTCGAAACGAGTTGAAAAAATCGTTAACAGATTGGGCTGTAGTCTTAGAAAAACCAAAATTCAGTATTTTTGAAATTCCTGCTGAGACATTTGCACTTTTTATAACTGTGAATTCTGTTCTGACAACCACACTATGTTGTTGCTATAAATGGTGAATATTTTGAAAATATCGTATTTTAGTTTTCTTCCAGATTGCAGCGTCATCTGTTTCAAAAATTTGTTTCCAATTTTGGAATTTTGTCTGCCTGGAAATTTACTGTTTCCCCAAGCAGAACGCATTGAGCTTCTATCGTTTCCATTTTACTTTAATTAATTTTCCAAACGGGTCCTCCCCCATCAATTTTGGGACACCCTGTATAAGCAGCATGGGAAAAAGAGCGCAAACCATCCCAAGATGGTCTCTCTGGACGGTCATGTTTGTCTGCCTGTATAAGCAGCAGATTGACAAGTAGTTTCTCGGTGCTCATCATATGCCTCCAATCCGACGTTACTAAAGTTTGCGTGCAGCAGATTTGATTTTTTTTTTATCTAAAAATTGTGATGCATCTGGTAGCTACACAAGTAGTTCAATGCAGAATTCTGGTTCGAACATTAACAGAGTAGCCATATGCAGGGCCTGTTCGTCAGGTGTGGACTTTGGGCAAACATAAATGCTTGAGGACCCAGCATTATTTGAGGCGGAGGCCTACGCACAGGGCCGGTTCTAGGCATTTTTCAAAGTTTAAGCGAATAACATTTTGGCGATTAAAAAGCCTCCCTAAAAAATCACCCCTCTCAGCTTTTGACCTAAAGAAATGCCCCCCCCCCCCCATTTGGCGCCTTCTGCGGCTGCGTAGTTTGCAGTCTCCGTAGTATGCGGGATTTAAGGTCCAGCCCTGCGTGAGCATGGAGAGAATGGCATGAAGGACTTGTGCTTCCCCCCGCAAAAGCCGATCGAAAATACCAATTTTCTTTCATGGCACATCCCCAAGAATTTATGGGCCCTGGGCATGTGCCTCGTTTGACCGTGCAAAAAACAGGCCCTGTGAATACGGCAAGTCTACGTATGCACGAACTCGGACGTAATAAGAGGTGCTTCATATGTTTTATACTATATTAATTATAATATACTAGGCTAATTTCCCTATAACGAACCTGAGGTGACCACCGAGAGATGGCACCTTCATTTCCAACCCAACTCTATAACGTCAGTAAATTGCAGTGTAACGATGTGATTGGAGTTGGTGTGTGGTGAAGTAGTCGTGGCCATAGGGTTTACAGGAGAAGTTGGTTTCCTGCGGTTTACCGAGTTCGAGGTGCGAATGGGAGCCGGTCTTCTATTTAACAAAGTCTCTATCCGCAGAAAGCAGGCAGATCTTCAACGACGAATACTTACGTGACATGGAAACTCAAGCCTTTACTGTCTCCGCTTCAAAATATGGAAGATGGATTTAAGTATCGGCAAGAAAACGAAACAAGCGCAACTCTGACAACACAAATACAGTACGTTATGGGACCACTCACACAAATTTCGTCATGCTACCGGTTCTTTAGAAAGTCCGAAGAGGAATGTGTGTGAGGCACATGTACGGCAAGAGGGGTCCTCAACCTTTTTCCAGTACCCATCATCTAAAGAAGAGCACCCCTTACTGCAGGTTTAACATACGAATGCATATAATGGCGATGCTTTTGGCCCTTGGATGCAATTCCTCCTAGGTGTTTAATTGCAAAGTTGATCAAGAGTGCTCGCGAGCACGAAATCGGGTATGAGCATCGAGCGCTCTGGGTACTTCAGCGGAGCACCGTGGTGCTCGCGAGCAACGGGTTGAAGATGCCTGATGTACGATTATGTAACGGTCACAGAGATGCTCGTAGAGCCACTCACTTATGTAAGAAAATTATAAATAAATACCCCCCCCCCCCCATTTTTATTCATTTCAACCGCATGCGATTTTTTACAGTGTTTTTTATTATTTATCACCATCGGTTTATCAGTAGCGATAAAATTTTGAAGCACGTCATTATGACACACGGCCATTATTTGCTTTATCTGGAAAGGTGAAAAAAATGTCTGCATATGTATATTCTACGCAAATCGTCTCCGTATGCGCAATTATACAGGGTGCATATCAAACGGGGCGAATGGCATTTTACTGGTGAATCGTTGATCCTAGAGAAATACTCCCATGTCCCAATTAGGAAAAGTTTCCAAATAGCGTTTAGTACTCAGATATGTCATTCATGTTTCAAGGGGTTGTATACCTATCAAAATGAAAAGAAATTAACTCTATACAGTCCCCGTGTACCCAAAACTCGATTAGAAAGGTGCTGCCCTGTCTCTCCTGATGTCAACTAAAAATAACCCACGTAGGAAAGTTGGGGGAAAACAGCAGCATTAAAGGCGACGAAACCGTTTTACCCGCATTTGACGCTGTTTTTCGAATTCGAATATCTCAATGAATAGAATGAACTCAATGAAATTAGAAACGTTGGCATCGGGAGAGACAAGGCAACAACTTTCTAATTGGGTTTTTGGGCACACCATATATAGAGCACACCTTGTATAGAGTTATTTTGATAACTATACAACCCCTTGAAACATGAATGACATATCTGAGTACTATAAATGTTATTTGGAAACTTCTTCTAATTGGAACATGGGAGTATGTCTCTAGGATCAACGGTTCGCCAGTAAAATACCACACGCCCTGTTTACTATGCACCCTGTATAATTTCGTGGAGCGTTTTCCTCTTATACTCCCTTTACCGCTTCTTACTCAATTCATGAAGTTACCATAGTTTGGTAAGTTACGGTAAAAGGACATGTAACACTAAATCAGACACCTTCAACCCGTTACTCGCGAGGGTGCTCGTGTCCGATTCCGTGCTCAAGAGCACTTGGTCAACGTTCCAATTAAATACCTTGTACAAATTGCATTCAAGGATTGAAATTATCCCAATTTCGTGCATTCGTATGTTATGTCAACCTCTCCGTAAGGGTGCTCTTCTTTTGATGTACAGGCAGTGCTCGCGACTCAAAAAAGGTTGAATAACTCTGCACTAAATTAAACCCATATGAAATTAGAGACCATGTGACGTTTCCAACCAAGTTAAAATTGCTCTGAAGAGTAAGTTTTTTGAATAGAATTTGTCCGAGCAAATGCTTTTTTTTTCTAACATACGGGGTTAGCATTAACTAAGTTGACGTTCAGAGCATTCTAAAGCTTCAAATAATGATTTGTACCTATGGTTTTCAGAGAATGCATTCAAAGACTTGGCGATTAAAACATAATTATATAAAATCATCCGTATCAAATATGGTCAACGTTAGCGTCTGTATTTTATGAGTCTGAAATTTGACAACAACAACGTTACAGGACAATTGTGGATGCGAACACACTTAGAAACTACCTGACTGCGAATTACAACGATCTTTATTCTATAAGATTTTTACTTTCATTGTGAAATTTAACGCCCTCTAAGGGCTCTACATAGAAAAAAATAATTATTATTAAATGTACGTACTAAACTTGACACAACTTGGATACTTCGAGGCTAGTACTAAAGCCTCCTTGATGATTAGCGAAGTTATAATTTCCTTTTAAAATTATTCAAACGAAATTTCCCCGGCAAATGTGTTGTAACAAATCAGAAAACAACAACAATCAGATAAATAGTAAAACAAATATTAGAAACTTGATTAATTTAAATAAAATATGACGAGATAAATGTACGAGGCGTGTCTTTACTCCGGTCGCCTTAGGTGGAGTGATATCTAGGAGGCTAGTATTCACTCTCCAGTCTATGTTTTTTCTAAGTCTTAACTTGGCAACGTATTCTCCATAAGTTCCAAATGTTTGATACAATAAAAATATATACATATACAGGTTGAAGCGCATTAACAGTCGTCGTAGGAATCTTAATACTCAATCAACCACTTTACGATCAAAGACGTAATATTGTGTCCACCAGCGGAATAAATTCAAAAAAATTGTCTCTGTTTTCTTTCCTCTCTCCTCATCGCCGTGAAGCTTTGTTGCACGAACAACGTTGATCGAACGAAAAAAAAAGTAGTTCTTTTTACCTCCGTGTGATGTGTTCTTCTACAATACACCTCTAAGAGCGAAAGAGAACAGGTAGGTGAATGTGAAAAGAGGAAAAAAATCTGCTATTTATCTGTAAGTATTATATATGAGGCAGAGAGATAAGAGTATAATAGATAAGTATATCTCTCTTATACGTATGTATTATACTGTCTTCCTGTAATAAGTTTTTTTTTCTTACTTTTCTAATTTTTCTTTCCTTCCTTTTTCAAACATGCGGTTAGGTTAGGACAAGGTTACCATATTTATCCCCGATTCGTCAAACAGAGTCATCCGAATTTTTTGCCAATCGCTTGTAAGCGATGCGGTCGGCAGAGAAAAAGCTGCCGAATTTCTCCAAATAAGCGGGGAACTTTTACATTGCCTCTACGAGAGAAATTTTGGTTCCGTAAGATTTTATTTGAATGAGCAGGGTATTCGTTTATCCCTTATCCGATTCAGCGGGGCTGACTGTATTACCACTTACATACATAGAGGATGAGTGACTCGGGGGAAGAGAGGGAAAACCTACTCCATCAATTTTTTGCGATCAATTTCTTAACTACGTATTAGCCAAGATACTAGTTTCTGAAACGTGTCGCTGGTACTTCAACTATACATAGCTCAAATTTATTACCAAAACTGTGCACGTAAAGATGTTAGGAAAGATTTTCGTTCATACTCTATTCATGCAAAGTGCCTTTGCATTTCCTAGACCACCCTTAGACAGTTTCGTAACTCATGGGAAGAAACTATTTTTTTTTTATTCCTTTCTTGACGATTGTCTTTGTCCTCGAAGATTCGAGTAAACACTTAGAAAAAGGAAGGTAATTTTACTTCTTTCTCAACTTCTGATACGAAGGACCACAGCCCATAAGGCCATTATTATTTATGTACTTATATATACATTCGAGAGTTCTCGTGTTTTGTAAATTCACAGATACGGAATTCAATACGGATACGAGATAAAACACGGTCGACACTTCGCGTTATCTTATCGCAGGAACGATACGATTCACGCGCCGTGTCAAGGACTTGAACAGCTCAGACATGGTTGTGAAGGGTGTGAAATCAGGGACACATGAATATTCTGATCAGGAACCGAAAGAGTCCCTGCAACCTTAGTTTCAGATTTGATTTGGAATCGGAATAATCCAATTTGGCTAAAGACCATCGATGAACCAGGATTATGGGTGTATAATGAAATCCCGTCCCGACGCACACCGATTGCTCCTAACGAAATGAGAAATCGACTGTCGTGGAAGTGTCTGCATAAACTTGCACGGACTGTCGTCTTCCTTGGCTATCAGATGAGAAAATAACCGCATATTGTTTTGCCTTTGAGTCGAGTGTTTGATCGTGTCCTGTTCGTGGAGATGGCGGACCGCTACGGAACCGTGTACAAAGAAGGAGAATCATCATCTCTGCTCTTGAATGGCGCTACCGGAACGGGAGCGCATACGAAGCATCGCAAGACGTCTCGTTTCTCGATGGTGTACTTGTCTTCCGTCGCAGCGCTTCTCAACATAGTCAATTTGGGACTAGTGTGTTCGTACACGGCACCCGCCGGTGTCCTTTTGGAAGATTCCCTCACAATACGTGCGACTCCCGAAGAAATCTCTTGGATAGCCAGCATTGGAGCTCTGAGTGCCATTCTTGGCGGACTCATCTCTGGTAAGGTTGTTTAAATTTAGATCCTTTTGATTTTCGAATAAATCTGTCACATTTAGATTTAATGTGCACGCCTAATGTCCGCTTTTTGAGCACTTCGTACGGTAGCTGAAACTTACATATGAAAGTTAAATTATAGTTTCCTTAAAAGTTGAACAATTAAATGATTAATCTACGAGCAATTTCATCTACTCGGTTTTGAACGTTGAAGTCCACGGAGCTCTCGATGGTCTATGTATTTGATCCATTCATCATTGATGTATTCGATCATCGCTGCATTTGATCTCTTGAAGCATTCGATCATAGCTGCATTTGAGCTCTTGATGCATTTGATACTTTAATGCATTCGACCATTAATCAATGATCAATGAATCGAATGCAGAGTGACCGACACATCTAATGCATCAAGAAATCAAATGCCTCGATGGTCGAATGCATCAAGAGCTCAAATGCAGCTATGATCGAATGCTTCAAGAGATCAAATTATACATTCGATACATATGATACATTTGATCCCTTGATGCACTTGATCATCGCTACGTTTGATCCCTAGATCATTGTAACATTTGACCTTTTGATTGCATTCTACCATCGAGGAATTTGATTTCTTCATGCATTTGATCAATCGGTCATTGCTGCATTCGATCCATTGACCAATGATGCGCTGAATCACTGATGCACTTAATCATCGATACATCTGATCCATCGATCATCAATAGGCCGGCGTTTGATCCATCGATCATCGATAGGCCTACGTTTGATCCATCGATCATCGATAGGCCGGCGTTTGATCCATCAATAACCCTTCATTTGATCCATCTATCACCGATACATTTGATCCACCGATCATCGGTACGCCTCCATTTGATCATCGATATATTCCATCCACAGATCATCGATGTATTTGATCCATCACTCATCGATAACATAATATTTTTCCGGTTTTTATTCATTTTTAGTTTCTGCGGACTTTTTGCTTACCCTGTATAACAAAAATATCGTTATAGGGTCGTAGTAAAGAATATCATTGTATCGACAAGAGTTTAACATTAGACTATAAGCAATTCAGAACAAGATTTGAAAAAATATATATATCATTTTAGAGGGATTTATCGTTATATCGAGTATCGTTGTAGCGAGGTTTCCCTGTATTAGTTTTACGCCTGTTTGGAATGAAAAATTTCACTGTGAAAAAAATGAACTCGATTCACTTATGCACTGAGTCTTCGTGGAATGACAGGTTATGAGCATGAAAATTTTATTCATTACAATGTACCACATAGTTGTGTTCATGCACGTTGATTATGTACCATCATGGTGACTTTACAACCTTCCATGATAAATATTTTGAACGCTTATCTATATATAAGGTGGGCAAGAAGTCGTAAAAACTTTAAAAATTCATAAAAAACCGGAAAAATAACCGAAATAAAAGCGGTTTGCAGGGTTAGCATCACTAGGTCAAGGGAATTTTTTTAAGACGGGGGGGAACTCAAAACAGCCGATAGGTGGCGCTGACGTACAAAAGTCAAAGAAAAGATACACAAATAACGAACAGAATGCCTCAAATCGTTTATTACAGTAGTATGTGTTTCACATGACCACCACCACAGGGGATAACGCATTGCAGGCAAGTCACAAATTCAGCAACGGCAGAGTGCAGCAGCTCCACACACACGGTTTACAACGGTGAACTGGTTGTGGATTAGGAGCACAAGTTATTATAACCGTCTCATTTGCATATTTCCACCGAAATCGCTCGTACCACTGCCACCTTTCGGCTTTTTTTGAAGAGGGGGTTTTACCTTTTTTAAAAAAAATTCCCATGACCTAGCGATGCTAACCCTGCAAATCGTTTTTTATTTCGGTTTTTATTCATTTTTAACGTTTCTACGGACTTTTTGCCCACCCTGTATTCTCCACTGGGCTTGAACCTGGGATAGTTATGGCAACCTTCACAGTGGTAGACGAGCATCTTACAATAACGCTATTTGGGCGGCTTCGTGACGTCACTGAAGGATATCATCTCAGCAATAGCCATTGGATATAGCAGGCCGACGCATGCGCCATCTTACCTTTTTTTTGTGGTATATCCAATGGCTGTAGGTGAGATGACCTTCTTCAGTGACGTCACGAGTTTCGAGTTGAGGCCTTCTGCTATAGATGATGGTGGTACAATACGTGGTAATTTCAAAATTTTTCTACTTTCCCCACACAGGATTCGCATCACAGAAGATCGGTCGTAAAACCGTGCTCGTTATGGTTTCCGCACCATTCCTGGCAGGCTGGCTGATGATCGGATACGCCAATTCCGTCTTGTGGATCTACGGAGGCCGACTGCTGACGGGTCTTTGTTGCGGCGTTGTTTCGGTCGCGGTCCCGACCTACATAGTGGAGATATCGACGCCCGATATTCGAGGAATGATCTGCTCTTGGTTCAACGTAGCTTTCGCCACCGGTGTTCTGCTAGATATGACCCTCGGATCGATGCTGTCTTGGTCCTGGTTGGCTGTATCCGGGGCGATTCTTTCAACGGCTGCTGTGTACTTACTGTCATTCGTACCCGAATCACCGTACTGGCTGGTATCCAAAGGTTATGATGAACGCGCTATTCAATCCCTCTGTTTCCTGCGTGGTCGCGGATCGGACATTCTGAGTGAATACCGGCTCATAGTGCGAGAAATAGAGACGGAGAGGAAAACAGATATCAGCTTCACGGAAGTGCTGAGGAATCGCCTCCTGTTCAAACCCATAATCATGTCCGTCTTCCTGATGTTCTTCCAGCAGTTCTCTGGGATCAACGCTCTCATGTCCTACACCGTCGAGATCTTCGATCACGCCGGGACATTCTTGGAGCCGTCTATAGCTACGATCGTGATATGTTCCGCTCAGGTGGTATCCACTGTAATAAGCAGCCTCCTGATAGACAGGGTAGGGAGACGGCCGCTGTTCGTCCTTTCAGGGTTATTCCTCAGTGCTGGACTCACCCTGCTCGGCTTGTACAGCTATTTAGTCCGGTATGGAATCATATCCTCCATCAAATACGGCTGGATGGCAATCGTCGGTTTCATGGTGTATTTGATCGCGTTCTCGTTCGGTTTCGGCCCCGTCCCGTGGGTCATGTCACCAGAGATGGTGCCGACTCAGGCGAGAAGTTACGTGGTTGCTGTCGCGACTTTCTGCACCAACTTGTTCATGTTCATTGTCATCAAGACCTACGACGATCTGCGCGTTGCTCTGCACGGATACGGCATATATTTCTTGTACGCGGTGTTCTGTCTGCTCGGCTGCGCCTTCTGTATGATGTTCTTGCCGGAGACGAGGGGGAAGAGATTGAACGAGATCCAAAAGTTTTTCGAACACGATGAGAGGAGGCAAAAATTCGACGAAGAAAAGGAGAAACTGTTGCGACCGAATAACGGGAAGCCATCAACGTTCCCTTAAATAAGGGGTCTCCGATGTTTCTGGCATTGCGGGCCAAATCAAAACCTTCCTTGAAGCCCGTGGGCTACCGATTTATAATGAGTCATTTAGAATTTTGAGCAGATTCCCAAAGAGAGAGAAAGACTTGGTGTAGTGTACAGTGTTGTCTTTCAGAAAGAGATCAATGGTTCCCGAGTTGGGTGATAAACTACTGAAGTCTTTTATTTGTTCTGAGAAATTATTTCTTTTATTAAATATGAATTTTCACCAATTTTCAAATTATTTCTGAAATTATTTCTTTATAAATTCTGAAATTATTTTTTCCCATCATTTCTGTGCATTCTGTAGTAGTTATTTTTGGTGTTGTTGTTGTTGTTTTTTGGGATGCCTACTTCACCCTCCCAAAATTTATGAAATCAGTGGCCCATTAAATGTTTTGATCCCGAGCTCCCACAAACTCGTGAAGTTCACCCTAGTCATACATGAAATGCTTAACTCTATCGATGAATCTCTCTACCGTAAAAACATTCCACAGGTCTAGTTACCACGGTATAACTTTCAGTATATTACAGGCGCGAATATCGAAATATATACATACAGTGAAACTTCGATATAACGCTATTCTGTGGACCAAGAAAAAATATCGTTGTAAAGGGGTTATCCTTATATCAAGAGCAGTGCCATCTTAACGCGTGGGCCCACCCGAGCACAGCCCGAAGGCCTCAGAAAAATTGAGAAGTAGTTGAATTTTTCGATAATTTGTCAGGTACGGCTCAAAAAAAATCATTTGACCCGGCTGCCCACGATTCTCTTGAGACGGCACTGATCAAGAGGCAACATTATATTCACGTGTTATCAAATTTATAACGTTGTTGTCGTCTTTTCAACATCGGCATTGTAAATACCACCAGAATACGCGCTTTTATGTATTTTATTCTGTGTAAGAAACTGTAATTGAATAGTCAAAAAATATCGTTACAGAGGAATTTATCGTAGTAAAGGATATCATTCCATCGAAAGGAGTTAAACATTAGACTATAGGAAATTCCAAACACAAGATTTGAAAAAATATCGTTGTAGAGAGATTTATCGTTGTAGCGAGGTTTCACTGGATTTTCTTTCTTACTTTAATCGCCTTATTTCTTTTTTTAACTGTAAAAAAACACACATACGTACACAATTACTGGTAAAAATACAAAAAAAGTACAAAAAGAAAAAAAATGATACAAGAAGGGGAAAAAAATATACAAAAAAGAGAAGTTACAAAAGGAAAAAAAATAAAAGATACGAAAAGGAAAAAATACCAAAGAGAAATACAAAAGGAATACACAAAAGGAAAAAAAAACATAAACATTTACATAATACATGTAATATGTGGCCCCAAAGTGACACTAATTCCATTAATTAGCAATTTTCTCAAAATCATCTGCAAGTCGCGACAAAAAGACGAAAAAGCTCCGAAGGCCATACGGAGGGTCCCGTGAAGACCCCCCGCCCCCCACCCCCTCCACACTGCCTTAAAGTCTCAATTAATAAAAGCTCTTCAAAGTTTTTTTCCCAGTCACTGATACACAAAAAAAAACGAAACCCGATATATTTTTAGAAATTCAATTATTTAATCGATAAAATTATTAAGAAATTATTATTAAGAATTAACTGCTAAGAAATTTTACATTTACAAGTCAAATGTCATTATTGCACCCGGAAAATTTCTAAAATATTTTTTCCTTGGTTTTCTTTTTTGAAAATTTTTGAAAAAAAAAAACCACGTAAACTCAAGAACATTCACTATTTTTTACGTACTAACAAGGAAAGGGTCCCAAGGTGACGTCTTCAAAAAGTTTTGAAAAAAAAAATTACAGCAGATTCTACTCATTTAAATATGCGCAAAAATATTTTTAAAAATCTGGCATAATTATTACGGGTCACTCAAGAAAAATCTGTAAATATTAATATTTGAACGCCAACAGAGCTCAAGAATGAATTTAAAAAATTCGGCAACCCTAGAGGAACATCATTCAAATAACACATGTGGAGGTACATCCACTGACCTATAAGGTTTCCCTATATCTCAGTGGGTACAGCACAGAAAAGGAAAGAGAAGAAGAAAAGGAAGAGCTATAGAGGGTATGAAGTGAGGGAAAAGAAGTTTTTTAAAGATATCACCAAGAAGCGCAAGAGGCGATGAGTAATAATTTTTTGCGGATTTAATTACTGAATTCCGCCACTAACTTTTTTAATGTGTTTCTGGGTGAGACGAATGTACTTAATTTTTTTGATAATTTATTGGGAACGACACTTTGGGACCCTTTTCTTGTGAATAATATTTTTGGGTTGATCGATCACTGATGCGTTTGATCCATCTACTATTGATGGGTGATCTCAGTATTTAAGTAAATTCGTCAAATAGTCATTTGGAGGGGGGGGGGTGTCACCGAGCACAATTCGAAATAATAGGCAAGAGATATAAACATCAATACGTGTTATTTAATATTTTATTCATTCATTTACAGTAAAATCCCTCTGACTCTGAACGTTCACGCCTCTTTTACGGACAAACAATCATTTCCATTGTATAATAAATGTATGCATTTTAAACCCCTGATTAACAGTCACCCTTTTTTACGGGCAATTTTTTTTTTGTCCCATCCGTGTCTCAAAAGAGGAGTAGATTTATTTCTTTACAATGGCTTGTCCCTTCTTTTATACTCCCAGTATATGAAGGAAACCCGGGCAGTGCCAGGTATTTTCGCTAGTATTTTCTAAAACTGTTGATGAATACAACTGTGAATATCATCTCGCGTATATGTCATGTTCAACAATTGTTTTCTGTGAAATGTATTTCATTAAATACAAATGCAAAGGCCACGACAGACAAAATGCCTAACGAGATGGCTGAAAAATGATGCCCATTAAAAATATGGATGTCGAATATATATCTAAACTATATCAAAAATACAGCAACCCAATAAAGCCGGGTTTTCCTAGGAGTAGAATTTCGGTGCCGTGTGCAGTGTGAAAATGCTGATTGGTTAAAAACATCAAATTCAGGTTTTTTAACCAATCAGCGTTTTCACGCTGCGCGCACTGTAAAACCCTGCTCCTAGGAAAACCCGGCTTAAGAGCAATAAAAAACCAATAATTATGATTAATTATAAATATACATACTGCCCATAAAAATTATGGTTTTCTTATCTACGTATGGATCGCTTCTCGATTTATCCCAATATATTTATCGTATTTTTTTTTTTTAAACATGTCAATTGTGTTAGAATTCATGACCCCTGGAGGTAAACTATTCCCCACTTATTAATAACTCTATTAGAGAAAATTTTTCTGCGAGACACCACAATCTAGAATTGCCCCTTATCAATCGATACTGCTAAACCACACATGCGCCTCGTCCATATTCCTCTGCGGAACTTCTAACGAATTGGTGCATATTGGAATGTGCGTGTCCATGTTGTGAACCTAATGTGAAGCTTGTTTCTGTGTAATGCTTGTTATAGTGCTGTCATCTGCCTCCTATTTTTCGAACTGTGAGTGAAGTGTAATGATTGAAGATTTTACTGTCAATCAATCGATACTAGTGTCCCCTCGTTGAAGCAATTCATTGACGGTGTATTAATAAGTCATGGTACATTCTATCCATCCCGCTGAAAATTTTAAACATTTCAATCATATCTCCCCGACACCAGCACTCTTCCAATGTATAAATTTTCAAAAACTCAAGTCACGCCATCAAGAGCACGCGAGGCTCTTCTCTGCACCCCCTCGACCAAATCTACGTCCCACTGTAAGTATGGCAAATTATATTGAAATATGGTATTTCAACTCACTGCCATTTTCAGTGGCCTTATATTTCCCACCCATTAGCATTTATTTTTTTAAGCAATACATAGAAATAGCTAGCCAATGTCTCGTATTTTAGATCCGAATTTTCGTATGAAATATGGTCCACTAACCAAATATAACTTTGAAAAAAACAAGAAAACAGAAAGGAATGACAATTTTTCACTCCGCACACGTGTTGAGTTTATCGAAATATCTTTATCCTTAACAATTTACAGAGATTCGATCATATCCGTAATGTGTAACTTGGAAGTAGAAAAATATTCTTCGCAAAATTAATTACAAGGGCCCCCACGTAGAAGTTCGATTTCTCAAGGGATGTGAGGAGGACGTCTCTGGTATCCCGGCTGATTGCACTTCAGGCACTGCTGAGGATTTTCGGGTGGTTTGGTTCTCCAATAATGGGGTTCGGGTCCAATCCTTTTGACTTCTTCATTTCGAACACTTTCCTTGGATCTCGAACCGAAATGACTTCGACTCGATTCCCTAGTCGGATTCACGACCACGCAGATCCCTTTCCGTTCCGATCCCATCCTTCTGAGATCGTCATTCCTGACACTTTCTTTAGATCTTCTACTGAAGAAACTTCGGCTGTCGGAAGTCTCTTCTCGTTCTAGTCCCGTTTTTCTGACTTCTTCGTTCCTTATGCTTTCTATGGATTTTTTTCCGTAATGGGTCCGACTCGACGGCCTGTCAGACACCAAAGGGATGGTGGGGTCCTGTTGGGGTCTTGTGTCTTCGTCGGAGCTCTGCTCGACTTCGTCCATTGTTATCCATTCAGATTCATCTTCGTTTTTCCAGTTCCGTTTGACCGTCCCGTCGCCGATTTTATGGTTTTGGGTCGTAGTTGCTGTTGTTACCCACGGGGAACCGAATACTTTAGGTTTGAACGGAGCGTTGTGCTCAGTTGGGCTTCCGGGTTTCCTGATCGGCCGTGGAGCGGTAATGAACAGTCCTTCTTGGGGATGATGATCAGGCACGTTGTTCAATATAATGTCGTTCTCATATACTCGGGGGAAAATTCTTCTTGCAGCTTCTATGCTGTCACCGCAGAGCGCTTCATGGAGCGCTTTCGTTTCTTCGTATCCTGTTGGAAGTTGAACGAGAAGTGAAAAAATTTTAGTAACACACAATATTAGCTATCTATTTAGAAGACAGTGGTTCCCGGTGCCATTTTCAAGTTGTGGAACAGATGACCTCCATTGATAACGCAACCGAAGTTCTTATTTCTTTCATCTTGGGGAAAATGTACAGGGTGTCCAATAAATCTGTAAATACTTCAGAAATTCATTAAAAAAATTGAAAGTAGGGCGTGCCTGACTGGACGTAAGAGCTTACATATTCACGCCCGATTACTCTCGAAAACCGCTGTGACTGATTTTATTATATAGGATCCAAGATGACGGATGCGTCAGCTGTTCTTTAGACTGATCTTATTATCCCTTGCCTAGCTTACAATACTAGAGAGATGATGTTATTTTCTCAGCCCGTAATACATTGGGAAAGAGATTCTTCTACTTGTTATACCGATACGAACCCTGGGAAGAATAATAGCTTTCTCCTCCGGGAATTGAACTAGGGTCCTCTCGCATACCGGACAATTGCCCGGTATAGACACAACCTTCCTTTCTTGTGTATAAGTTTACGGCAGGGGTAATCAAACTGTGAACCGTGGCACCCTCTTGCACCTCCATCCTTTGGCAAGTTCACCGCTATTCTTTGTTAAACAGCTGTGGGGAGCCGATGGAGCTCGCGGATAAGCATTGAATGGGGGGAAGGGGGAACTGCGGGTATAAAAACTTTGAGAACCCCTGATCTATATGGAGTAGAAATACGTAGTGCACTTGCTGGTATGCGAAAGGACCCGAGTTCGATTCCCGGAGGAGACGGCTAACTTTTCTTCCTAATGTACGTAGCGGCATAACAACCAGAAAAAGCTCTTTCCCAATTGTAATACTAACCAACAAGTGAGAAAATCGTAGTGCTGTACTAAGTTGCCAATCTCAATATCAAATAGGAAAGTCCTCGGATCATGCCCGAGTGTGTCCTTGAATTAAGACAGCCCTGTATATAAAACAAGGATGCACAACCTCCATCCCAAGGGCCAAATGCGGCCTGCCAAGAGGTGAAGAGGTTCCATCCGGCCCGCAAAAACGTTTTCCGATAGAAAGGTAATAATACACCAAATTCATAGGCTGACCATGTTTCTTTCATTAAAAAATACGGGAAATCTCTCTCTCGCAGTACATTCAGGTTATCACCAATTATCACCAAATGCAAGTAGAATTGCCAATTACGGTCAAAACAATTTTCAAAAGCAAGTAAAGTCGCTAAATGCAGCCCAGGAAAAACTTCAAAAGCCAGTACAGCTGCCAATCACAGCCGAAAAAAAAAACTAATAAAAATAAGTTGTCAATCCCAGGCAACAAAAGTTGTCGAAGGCAAGTAATGTTGCAAATTACAATCAAAAAATTGCCAAAGTTAATAATCATAGTCATGAATATAATCTTTATCCTTGATCTCAAAAATTCCAGTAAGCCCCGTTGATAAAAAAATGGAAAAAACGAGACATTTTATGAGACCAAATTACGGGAATGTCCCGTAAAATACAGATCACCCCCTATATATAAGTTTTTGGGCCGCGAGTGGCAGAATTACCACATATTTGGTCCGCGGACTGAAAAGTTTGTGCAACATGTGAAGGTATCCTATAGTAGCCTATACCATCCGGTATGTACCATACGGACGGCCGCGGACTAAGATTTCGCACTTTCCGTATCGTCTTATTAACAACCAAAACTCTTTAATCCATGCATTTCTGTATTTAATTTCATCATTGCAAATTGATGAAAAAAATATATTTTGTTTCATTAAATGTATAATCTTATGGAACGATTTGATGAAAAATAGTATTGTCACAGACACACACACACATCGTGATGCGATATTATCCGTGGAACGTTCATTATCTTCTTCGGGTGTTATCACGTGTTTTATGAGCGTCAGTCGCTAAAAAATGGGGAATTTCCTCAGAAATTTACCGAGGAAATCATTATGCTTCAATCATTCTGATTAAATGCTTGGAAATTTACTGAGGAAATTATTATGGAATCTTTTCTACTAACGTTGCCGTGACAGAGTTGTATCAAAAAATAAAGATGCCCTGATAAAGGTCACGAGGGTACATCGAGGGAAAAAGACGAGTAGTATTCAAAAGAAATAAGGCTGGGGACACCATACAGGGTATCCCATAAATTCGTATACAGTTTAACAATTCATAAAAATCGAAGGAAAACTGGTATATTCCTAATACTGTCGAATCCCGTTATAACGAACTCCAAGAGACCGGAGAAATCACTTCGTTATAACGAAATTTCGTTAATCCAGGTTTTTTCATTATTCCTATGTAAACTTATCTGGGAGATAAGAAAAGTTGTTCGTTAAAAAATAGATTTTTGCTATAACGGTATCCGTTAGAACGGGGTTCGACTGTATTAGAAGTTTGTCGACAGAGGGTGATGCACGAAAGCAAATCTCTGGAAATATGCAAATCAGAGTCCTATAAAATGCCAGGTGTACGATTTGAATTTGCCCTGTTACTGGCTCTTACATAAGGTTTTTCATTGTGATGTTAAAATTGGTGGACAAAGCACTCTATTGGTTGGAAGTTGTTTTGCTTCAGCCACGAATCACCGGTTAAGATTTACGAACATTTCGGACACAAAAAGGCAACTGAAGAATGGTTCGGGTCCAATCATGTCAATAAAGAACGCGTACAGTGCCCTCTATCGATAAAAATTTGAGCAATTTTTTTCTGCAACCCAAAAAAAAATCCCCCTTCGTTCGAATAACTTCGCAAGTCGCATTCAAATATTCAATTTCCTTCAATTTTTATGAATTTTTGTTATGAACTAACTTTACGAATTTATGGACCACCCTGTACATTTCTGAATATAACCTAGTTGAAAATTGTACTACCTTTGAGTGTCTTTAGCTTCCCTTTTTCGTTGCAGCTCTCATCGAGTACCTTCGGACATGAGTCGTCATTTAGAGTAGACTTTTCCACTTTCAGGATCCCCTCAAATGTATCTTGCGATTCACTCTGCTTACATGTTTCCGCAACTCCGTACGCTACGCCTACCATCGCTATAACGATAACTACCGATCCGACAGCCATTGCTGCTTTGGTAACTGAACGTCGGACGGTGGACTCCGTGGCTCTCTTGAATCCTGTCGACGAATCAAGTTTTTTTTACCACTTATTATTTTAATTAATGATTATCTGATTTTCAAATGAAGCTAAAGTTGCTTCCTTATCTACCTTATCTCTATTATACTTTTCCTTTCACCTTCCTTTTTCTAACGTGAGGTTAGGTTAGGACGGGGTTACCAGATTTATCGCCGATTCGTTAAATAGAGATAATCAAAATTTATTGCCAAAAGCTCGGACGTGAAGTGTTTAAGGGCGGCACATGAGGTTTTGTAGCAGAACGGCAGGTGAGTTAGAGCATCACCTCCTAAAGATAGAAGGCCTCTGCACTGTTTGCCATAAACGTCATTCAAACTACCTAGCAAGTTTGCCACATTTTGAAACACAGCATCCTACTTCGTTTCTTCTTATTTTGGCGTAGAATCTTCCTGATTGGCTCACAAATACCGCGTAGTGATTGGATGTGGGGCATAGAAATCGCCAATTCTGAACCCGATCATTTCTTTTCCTCACAACGATGATGCTGGCACGAGCAGGCAATTTTTTTCCCTGAATGTTCTGAGGGAAAATGGACTGCTTACTGACGTCACAAGCTGAGTGCGGAGGCCTTCTATCTCTAGGAGGTTCTGGTTAGAGCCACTCCTGCACCTCATATATTGCTTGATACGCCAAAGATTGTACTTGCTTGGTATAGTCTCTACATTGCTAATAGCGCAATTTGATTCATACATGAAATATTACTTACGTAGCCGAGATGTAATCTCAAGGTATTCACGGAACTCGTCGTCCTCATCGTCAGTGACGTACGGTTTCTCTTGACTAGATTCATCTCTAGATTTGATGGAATGTCTGTTGATAATGCCTACCGATCGTTTGCTGGATTCAGGAGGACGTCCGGCAGTCCCGCCGCTGGGAAGGTGGGCATCGAGCGACTTCTTCACTGTCCCGTGTCCTGTGGACCGAGAATCGCGTATATGCGGCGAACCTTGATGGCTGCTGCCACTGCTTTGACGCGCTTCACCCCTTTCGTGATGGTTCGTTTGAACCGGCTGTTGCCGGACGATTCTGATACCATGCGGATAGAAGATGACTCCTGGCAAACTCCTCTTCCCTCCAGCATGTTTCAAGGCCCCCATCTGTGACGATGGCGATGGATCTGCTCCAGAACGGTCGATGAAAGCCATCGCTCTTCTGTCGGGAACTGACAATGCTTTGTGGAATCCGTTCGAGCGACGGGTTCTGTCACCGTGGGAAACAGCATGAACGTTGTCCTTCATCATCATCAGGTCTATTGACGATGGCCAGTTTGCGTTCGGCCACGTTCTGCTGCTGCTTCGCTCCTGTTTTTCTATAGCTGACAACGAAAGTTTTTTTCAATTCAGTTTCGAATGCGTATATTACGATAGATGCGATAGATCTGTAATAATGCATAATTACACATATTATAATATATACCTGTGTATATATTATAATATGTATACACAATTTTATCTTTAATAATGCATTTATCACTTTTACCCGGTGATTTTGCATAATTCCCGATTGAAGTTGGTAAGTATGATAAATAAGGAAGAAATGATACGGAAACATCATATTCAGATTTAAACCACTTTAATCAATTTTTCCTGTAAGTGATGCGTGCACTTCCCATATATATATATATATATATATATATGGTCATAAAAAATTTTAAGAAAATAAATGTTCCTAGACTACTCCTAACCAGATCATGGCCAGCCGCTCTGTCTCAATTACGAGATATAATCAAATGGTCGAAGAAGACCCGTGCCAGGAATGTCAAACTCAATTGGGCCATAGGCCATTTGCTTCAAAATTACCTCTCGTTTTACTTCGTTTAAAAGTAGAAAAAACATGTTTTTTAGAACTTTTTTATGACAAGACAAGCAACACATTTCTCTCTTTGTAATAAGGTAGCCAATCGAATTCACTATCCGAGTCTTTTAGAAATTCAATAAGTCAATAAGCTCTGCTTGAGTTCCCTGGATCAGGTGACGTTCAAAGTGTCCGTCATAGACTTGAGAACACTCTGCTACTTATTTCCAGCTTTTTGTAGCAAAGGAACAGCTGATAACTGACGCAATGGCAAAATTACTGCTAAACCCCACATGCACTTCGCTCATATTCATCTGCGGAACTTCTAACGAATTGGTTAATGTTCGAATGTGCGTCTGTGTTGTGAACCTAACCGTAAAGTTTGTTTCTGTGTAATTCTTGTTGTGTGTAGTGTGCTGCCATATGCCGTCAGTTTTTCTAACTATAGGCGAAGTGCCGATCGAATGATTGTGCCGATGCCAAAGTTGCAGTTCAAGAATTTTCTGAATGCATTTTCTTTTTAAATTTTTGCTGTAAGTCTTGAACCAAAATTTATATCTTTGTCAGCTGACATACTTCTCACTGCTACGGGTTTGTTCATAGGAAGTTGATACTTTTCCTCAGTGCATAATTTGACATACTGTATTTGCCGCGCCGGAAATACCTGTATCCCCCCCCCCCTTCTTCCTGAATAGAAAAGATTTCTTAAAATTATTCAGTGATGTATATACAGTAGATCCCGCTTATAACGTTCTCACCAAGAACGTTTTATCGCAACTTATTTTCGTATATATATTCTCAACTCCAACTATATATATATATAATTCTCATTAATATTTCCCGTTTAAAGCGCTTTCCCGCTTACAACGCTTTTTCCTGACGGAAAGAATTCGAATAAGTATCGTTGAAAAAATAACAAATATATATAAAAAAATCCGAACAACGAAAATTACAGGAATGTCCCATAATACGGGACACAATTGGTCCGTCAAATTGTTTCAGACATTTTACTGGTCCTCGTTTTCAGAAAGGTTGAGAAACACTGTATCTCTATTTATCATCTATTTCTTAACTGTAAAATGCGGCCTTTATCTCATAAACCGTTCGTCGTAAAGGTATGATTTCAATTTTAAAAATTCCGAAAATATATTCGAAAATTTTCTGTGCCTGTTTTGAGAGTATAAATACGGTGTCACAAAATGAAAAAGTTTAAATTTTTATATGCCCCTTATCCTCTAACTCCCAGTAAAAAAGTTGTTGCCCTATTTCACCTGAGGCCAACAAAAGAAATTCCAAGTTTCTAAGTGCAATATTCGCTAAGATATTTGAATTCAAAAATCGGAGGAAATTATGAAAGAACAGCAAAACCCCTAACGGACAACCCTCCTTTCCCCTATCACTGTATTCGATGCTACTCTCATGTTTGAGGAATTATCAGGAGTTAGGTCCCTGGTCCGGATTCGATCACTTGGAATTTATCGGGACCGTCCCACCAGGGCCACCTTAACGGAACAACAGGCCCCTGGGCAAAGCGATTGTTCTAGGGGGACTTACCTGGCTAGAAATACCTGCTAACCAATACTAACATGTACTTTAATACTCAAGGCCATAACTAGATACTTTGTCAGCCGGGCAACCACGCATTTTTGTGTCCCCGTGTAATGAAGAAGGAGCGAATGTGTGAATGAACGCCAGGACTCTGCCACCGGACTTATCCCGTTGCCGAGATCTCTTCCAGTCCAGGCGGGGGGGGGGGGGGGGTGACGGGGCAATGTCTAGAACAAAGTGGGTGCGTGTACCTAACAGTCTGAGTGCGTATCTAGTGTGGTGTGAGCTTTTTCAATGCCGCCATCTATATTTCAGAATTGAAGTGAGTGATGTGTAATGATTGAATATTTGTTCCGTTTATAGGCCTGTTGCACTCTGTAGCAAGCCTTTTTAACGGGAAGATCAGCTCGCATCCACGCCTTGAAGTTGGGAACCGCAAAAAAACCAACTTCGGCCACCACCACTGTCGCGCCATTGGGTTCGAACCCGGGACCTCACGATGTGAGTCCGTCACCGACCACTCAACCACCACAGCAGCTGTGCCGCGGGCTGCTTGGGTGATCTGTAACTGTGCCACAGGTCACATAAATGATCTGAAAACATTCCGCGAGCCACTTATGTGATCTGTAAATGTGGCCGCTAGAGTTATCTGGAACTGCGTCGTGCGTGTTACTCGAGTGATTTGTAAAGATGTGCCACGGGTCACGTAAATTACCTGAAACCGCGTCGTGGATAACTCCAGTGATCTGAAACTGTGCCGCGTGTCACCCAAGTAATCTGTAAATGTGACACTTAGTTCATTTTTATAAAATTTCGCTTGCGTTTCGCGGGCAACATCAGATAACTCCGAGGGTCACGGGTTGAGCACGTCTGAGCTAAAGTGTGTATTCGATACCCCTCCCAAGACCTGCGCCCAGGGCACCAGTTCCGCCTGCCCCCCCCCCCACCCAGTAGCGTGTGGCCCTGTAAGCCTATTGAAGTATATATAACTATTCATACATAATCACTGTCAAAAAATTTAACCAGATTTCATTTTAATGAGGTCCTTTCAACACTTGTGGGGTGCCCCGGGCCGTGCGTTAGGGGTCATTCAAGTATTACGTCAGCGTCGAGGGGGAGGGGAGATTCGGATTTGCTGGCTTTTGATGACAAAGAGGGAGGGGGGTTTGAAGGTTGCTTACGTCATTAACCAACCTTTTTGAAGATATGAAATATTCTAAGAGCTGCTGACGAAATTTTGCTGAGAGGGGGGGGGGGGGAGAGTCAAAAATGGCCGAAAATCTGCTTACGTAATACTTGAATGGCCCCTTAAGACGGCCTACTACACAGATTTTGAAATACCGGTACTTTGATATTACATATTAAAAGAACAGAAAAACCCATAAGACGTCAAAAATTTCATGAAGATCATACGCAAATTCTACCACGAGATTAGAGTTGGGATGAGATAATAATGTGAAAGGAAAAACTTACTGTTCGAAACGGTTATCATTTGTCCGACGAGAATAATCCAGAAGATCATCATCGTGAGGATTTAAATACATACATCATTTTTTTTTCAAATCAAAAACCGGGAAAATGGCTCAAATATGTATAGACAAGAGGGTAAGTAACGTAATCGTTTGATTTGGTGTTAAACTTCGGCATTGTTGCTTCCCTAAGGACTTTACGCGCAAGAATGCACGGAGATGTCTCAGGATTTTAGTTATACTTTGATCAATGAAAAATGATCGGTCTAAAAAGTTGAGGAATATGTTTGTGCTCAAAAATATTTTTAATGAGAGAGAGAGGGAAAAACGATTCTTTTTTCAAGGGACTAAAGCTCTTACGGTATTCAAAAAAGCATTTTCCCTGATATAGTCGATCAAAGTGGTGAATCAAGAGAATTTTTCCCCATTCACTGCGAAATGTCAAAACCAAAACTAAGATATGCTACCGAGCATTAAGGGAAGGGGGTCGTGGTAATATTGAGTTAGAAAACTCTTTTTTAAAAGACACATTTGCTAGAATCCAATCTCCAATGTTTGCTGATAATTGATAATAATTTCCCGATTGCTAAAAAAATGCGTTACATCTAATACCCTTAAACAATAGCTTCTCAAACAATGGCCCTCCCTAGAGTACTAACTCTACGTCTCAAAAACGTAGACGTATAGGAAGTTTACATGCAGTTTCTATCAGTTTTTATTTTAGTTATATAGTATTCTAGTGTTAATATGTGTTGACTACTACAACTAAACCAGACATGCACCTCGTCCATATTCCTCTGCGGAGCTTATAACGAATTGGTACATGTTGGAATGTGTGTGTACGTGTAATGAAGCTCCCATGAAGTTTTTTTCTGTGTAATGTTTGTTATGTGTAGTGCTACCATCAATTTTTCTAACTATACATTAAGTATAATGTAATAGTTGCAGGCCTGTTGCTCTCCACGGCGAGACTTTTCAACGGGGAGATCGGCTCGCATTCGTTCCTCGAAGTTGGGAACCACAGAAAACCAACTTCAGCCGACCACAGTGAGAAGGGAGCCTTAATAATAGGGACATAGGCGGATACGTGTGAGGGAAAGCGAAGAGACGATCGTCTTCCCCCCCCCATCTCGTTTGGTGTAAAAGTATTATTATCATAGGCAGCAGGGCGAAGGGGAGCATTCGCACCCTTCCCACTCACTTTCTACACCCACGATGATTCACCCCCCCCCTCCCCCCATCGTTCAAGGAGTCCGTACCCGCTTATGTTAAGGGATTGAGTGAATGAATGGTCGAATGAGCAAGTGAGTGATCGAGTAGCCAACTGAATTAGTGAATGAGTGCCTGAATACGTGAACAAGTGACCAAGTTACATAGTGAGTAAGCGCGAGAGCGCCCGATCGAAGTGGTCAAAAGAATGAGTGAATGAGACCGACCAAGTCATTACTACGTGACTTTGCACGCAATTTGTAAACATTGCTCTGGGAAATTTCAAACGAATTGGTTAGGGTCGTTTAAATATTACGTACGCAAATTTTTAGTCATTTTTGACCCCCCCCCCCCTTGTCAGCTCTGCTCCCTGCCTCTTAACGCAAATTGGTGGGGACGTACGCGGGGGAAAATTTATTTTTTCAATGCAAAAAATATTTTTTTTAATTAAAATTTCGGAAGAAAATACCTTTATATATGTGTGTGTGTGTGTGTTGTTATAATCAATTTCTGTTAATTTCAATGCCATTTGTAGAACTCAAAATTTATTTTTAAGAAATTTATTGCGACTCACCCTCTAGCCATATATGATAAACCCTTGGCCCACGGACCAAATACGGCCCTAGGGATTATCTGATGTGGCCTGCCTCCCAAACTTAATTTTGTAAAAATGAACTAAGAGGCACGTTTACAGATCGTTGAAGTGTTCTGTGGCACAATGCCAGAGCATTGAAGCGACCCGTGGCACATTTTCGGATCACTCAAGTATGGCCGTCGCACATTCACAGATCACTTAAAGCCCCGTTCACATAGGAAATAGAAAAAGCTGGTCCAAAACACGCTTCAAGAATTTTCACCAATGACTGCTCTCCATTTCTTTCCTAAAGTCGAGTTTTCCTAGGAGTAGAATTTTTGCGCCGTGTGCAGCGTGAAAACGCCGATTGGTTTAAAACCTAAAGTTCAGGTTTTTTGACGAATCAGCGTTTTCACGTTGCACGTGACGTAGAAACCTGCTCCTAGGAAAACCGGCTTTACGAAGGAAAGTCGCTTCAATGCTCTGGCATTGTGCCACAGAACACTGCGGCATAATGACGAATCACTTGAGTGATGCGTGACACAGTTCCAGAGCACTTAAGCGGCCCGGACATATTTCCAGAGCACTTGAAATATCCGTGGAACATTTAGAGATCACTAAAGTGGCTCTGTAGGGGATTTATCAATAGGGAGAATGTTAGTTCAGGTGCCCACAAACTATCGAAAGGGTTTTCTTGTTTTCGGCGCGCCGAGTAAGATGCCATTAAAAATATTTCATATTTTCATAAAGAGTGGTTGATGTCCTGAGCATCATCCAAACCCCTCGCCCCCCGGTCATTAAAAGTCAGCAAATCGGAAACAACTCCCCCACTCGATGCTGACGTAATACTTGAATGACCCCCCTTTGGTCTTGAATTACCTGCCGGAACACGTGTTGTGTGTATGTACATGCGCGGCCCTATGTATATATGTTATCCGAGTTATGCTTGTTTCGTGTTATACTGCTAGAATGCCCCGCTTCGGAACGGCTTTCGCCGATTTCCAAGGACCGACTGACCCATGTTCAACAATATTTTCGTGTTATACTGGTACTGTCACCTGTTTCTCATATTTTGTTATGAAGTGACTGAGTGTTTTGACTGAGGCATTTTTTCTAATCCGCTCACTTGTTCACTCACAAGCTCATTTTTTCACTGACTTGCTCAGTTCCTAACTCAGTAGGTCACTAACTGTTGTAGATAAATTATTTGGCAGAGAATTTTCGGGGCGCATCTATGGGGATGACGGGTGACAATATTTAAGTCTCCTTGAATATATCGACCCTTCTCGATATGAAAACAAACAAAATACTGAAGATAATTAGGTACGAAAATAATTCCACTCAAACAAATGACAAATGAACAATACTTTATCTTTAAAAAAAAAAGGTTTAATACAGCTGCCCGTTATCCCAGCATACATTGCTGATGAAACAAAATGCATTATAAAAGTTTATATTCAACTGTTCACTAACACTTTTAACACTGATATATAAATGCACATATCACATAAAAAGCAAAAACCACTCAAGTATATATATATATGTATATATACAAAACTACACGTTTCTCAGCTTCATATAATGTATATTTACATTTCATTTACAAATCAAACAAGCACATCAACATCAAATAAGTTCGAAAATCGCAAATTTCACATCACGAATCGCATTTAAAAAAAAAGAAAATGCTGATAAATTGTAGCAGTAATCAAAAATATGAGTAATGGCAACAATAAATAATAATAAAATAATTGGCGTAGAGGTAGAGAGAGGGGAAAAGCCAAACCAAAAAATCCTTCAATCCAATAAAAAGAACAGCCGAATACGTCCAACAACAACAAAAAAAGCATTAAGTAGACGAGAGTGAAACCAAATCTCACACACACATTGCAAATAAAATAATTTTCAATAATAAATTTTAACGGTCAATTAAAAATTTGTAAACTAAATATAAGTTTGAAAAAATAAATCACAACAATCAAATATAATAATTACCCTGCATATTTCTATGAAAATTATTTTTTTAATACAACACCGATGTACAAGAAAAGCATAAAAATCCAGGTTCAGCATATATTTCCAGTACTTGTTTGCTTAATATGACTGGGCGAAAAAAACAGGTGGAAAATAATTAAAAAACAAAAAATTTATGTCAAATTTTCATTTGTTTTATTTTTGGTCCAGAAAAATCAAACTGACCCATCGAATCAAACTTTACAGTTTAAAAAAAACAACACAGCATTTAAAAGAATCAAAAAGTAAATACAGTTAAACCTGTCTCTAAAGGAACCTGTATTAAGTGGAAACCCGTCTTTAATGGAAAAAAAATCTTGGTGACGTAACTTCAATGGCAAAATACACGTTAAAAAACCAGGATTAAACATAACCTGTCTAACACGGAAAGGAAAAGTGTACCCTTTTAACGGAAAATTTCCCACAAACACTGCAAGTGTTTCGCAACGAATATATAGACACAGGGATCATACCAATGTTAAAAGTTTATTCCTACCGAATTTTTTTATGCAATCTTTGCTTACCAATACACAAGTTCTACATCATCCGCACCTAGATAAAAACCGTTTCTGTACTTGATGCTGTGATTTTAATAAGCCATATGCAGTTGTTTCCTGAAACTGTAACAAGACTATTCGGAAAAACCGAGCTTTTCTACAGGAGAAATCAGTGTAAGGGTTGGATTTTCTCACAAAATTGCATGCAAGCTGCTTTTCATGATCACAGATCTGAGGATTACATCAAGTTGTGACAATTGAACCTTTATTAAGCGGAAACCTATACTCAACGGGAAAAAAAAAGTCTCGGTCACTTCTGATTCCATTAAAAACAGGTTTTACTGTAATAGAAACTCATCAAAAAACCCTTTACAAAAACTCTCATAGATATAAAATAAAAAGTAATGAAAAATAAAAATTTCAAACTCTTTGAAAATATAAAAAAATGCAAAATAGGTACAAATATTATACACAAGTAATACTCTAATTCACACAACACTATAGCTTAACAGTTTGAGAGATTCTACTGTCATAGACATGCACTGTCTTGTATAAATCAAGCCTTTGAGGTAGACCAAACCCAGACCAAGTACCCCATATACTGTACTTGGCGTTTTTTCAAGGCAGTTCCATTATTTTGTAGATGAAAATATTCTCAGGTAAAAAAAAAAGTCCAACTAATTCGTTTTTGTATCATGCTATTTGTCTAATTTTCCCCTCCCCCCAATACTTGTTATTGCATATAGTCTCAATTTATGATGCTCACGGCTCCCCAAACAGACTCTCACATAATCTGTCTCCCATCCCAGTTTTTTTTGTTTTTTTGGTCTTTTGTTCTTCAATGGAGAAGTGTGTTCTTCAGAAGTGATCCATTCCCTAGGGAAGAAAACATAAACTATCAATAAATGGCCTATCTGGGCAGACAGCACTCCTTTCTGACAGTCCACGATTAAATTGTAGTATGGCATAATGGTTTACAAGTTGTATTTTGGAGTATTGTTGGCCATTGATCATTTGGTCATTTTTGTCGCGCCACGGTCATTTTCTGCACACGAGGGCTAGGGTATTTTTGGTTTATTTCAGTTAATTCTATCATGCCACAGTCATTTTATGTGTTTGAAGACTATTTTGAGTGGAATCCATAAACCAATGAATGGCTACAAAAATACTTTTGTCCAGCCTACTACTACTAAACCACTTACACCTCATCCATCTATGGAATGATGGTCTTTGTCCAGACTAGGACCAATTGACTAAATTGATGATATATGGCAGAGGAGGCCAATTCTTTTCCAATATTAAAACCACAATTCTTATGTTTGCCACATTTCAACAATTTTCGCATGTGCCGCTCCCTGCTATTTTCCATTCAGAATTTAATGTTTGTACACATTCCGATCAATTTAAAAAAGTGAACTATATCAGTTACTTTTTCTTTTGAGCATTACACTTTTTTTTAAATACATAGGCTTATATTTTAACAAAATATTGTTAAGGTTTTTTTAATCTAAAGAACATAGTGTAGCATCTATAAATCAGATCGATGTCAAAACATGTCTCATTTGTTACGGAATTTTTTTTAGGCAGTGTTATTCTGTACACATAAAACTGCAGCCCCTCCTATCTTTAATTAATTTTTTGAAAAAAAATTTTGCAAGTATAGTGTTGGTATTATATACTGAGCTTTTACACTCAAAAAGAAATTGGATTTGAAACAAAAAGTCAAAACCACGTTTTTATGATTTGCCTTTGTCATAAGAATTTTCTTCTTCAATTATGTTGAGTTATTCATTTCAAATATTAACATATTTTTTATTTGCATACAAGCATGTTTGCTCCATAAAGTACTACCTCCATATACACATACATCCTGAAATTCACATTCCTATAAATGATCAAATTTATGGAGTAAAATGTCACAGTTTGTTCTGAAAACTGTATAGAACTGAAAAAGTTGTTCATACAAAACTGTATGAAACTAAGCTCTTGCTTACTTATAATTTTTTCCTTATCAATCTAAAAGAACACGTTTTTGAATTACCACAAACTTTAAATAGCCTACTTTAAATTGAAACTTCAAAAAACCACATCTATCTACAAAACACAAAAACTGTAAATACAAAAAAATATTTATAACAGTGTTCTATTGGGTATGGCTGATGTACACAGCTTCCATACCTAATACATTTCCTAAACACAACTTGAGATTTCACTGATATTAAAAAGAGACATAACAAAAACACATGAACACATATTTACTCATTGTTCTTTTTCCATGAAGTAAATTGTGAATTTTTTTTAAATACTGTTATACAACACCATGTCTTTAACCTACAATTTTAAATACAACAATGTCACTTATGAAAACAGAAATGCCGCACTTTCAATGATACTTGTTATTTAATATCTTACACTTAATTTGATGATAACAAGAACAACACATACATAATTGAAGCAATCATTTGAATAACAAAGTTCATTTTTATTTTTCATTAAATTCAAATTTTGCAAGTGAAAAATTGCACAAATTAACAAAATATATATGTTACAATATATGTGATAAATAGGTTATTATGAATAACAACCGATTGTTTTGGTCACTTATCCTGCATAATAACTGGTGATTATGCATACTAACCAGATTTGTCACATTTATCATAACATATATGTATTTAAAAAAAAGTAATCTACATTCTGAAGGGGGTTATAGGGTTATTTATGCTAGAAATATTCATATTACAGTACCTATATTTCAGTATGATAGGGAAAAAAGTATATTAAACTCGATGTAAACTTCTATTTTAAAGAGAATCCAACTGAAAAATGTATAACAATATGCATCTAACTTGCAATTAAGTCAACCCATATTGGTATACCACGCACACAAACATAGCTACTTTTATTGCCTGGACCCATTGTTAAGAGTTGATTTCATCTAATACAGAAATACAATCTAATCTAAATCCTATAATATTTATCAACAACTTAATAAAGCGTAAAGAAAAGTAACAAGTTTCATAAAATCACAGGCACCAATTAAAAAACTATGCAGGTGCTCACCCTTTGTTTTAAATTAGAAAGAAGATAATGAATCATCAAACCCATATATTAGAGTCTCATGGAAGTTAGTATTCAAACTGCACTAATAGTAGTTAAACAACAGCTTTGATTCTTCACCATGGCCATACATATATTCATTATTTTTGAAAAACCAAAGGAATAAAAAAAACACAAACAACAATAACATAGATGTGAAAACATTTTCAGAAACTAAAAAAATCCTGAAAGAATATAAAATATCAACATTGTATTTGTAAATATATTAAAAAAATATGTATAACACAAAAAAAAAGATAAACATAAAAAATGCATTTGCAGAGTTCTAACATATGTTAGAAGAAACAGAATATCCAATGATACACAAATTAATGTGTGAGAGTGAACATGAAAAAAAAAATATGTATATTTATTTTTTTAATCAAAATAATAGCAAATATTCCATTATTTTGTATGGTATAATACACATTGCACTTATAAATTTTGAAATACACTTTTTACTTAATTTTTCTTTGAAAAATTTAGATATTTGATTTGAATTTTTCAAAAAAGATGCATAAATACTCAATCATACACTATTCTTTAATTTGTAATGAATTATTTAATTGGTTGTATATGTTATACAGTGGAACTTCGGTTCATGAGCTTAATTCGTTCCACCAACGTGCTTATTATTCGAATCAAACTTCCCCATATGGAATAATGGAAAAATGGATAATTTGTGCCACAATTCACATAAAAATGACTAATAAAAATGGCATTCAATCAATAAGTAAATACAATATTATAGATAATGCCATAAGTAAACATCAATATGCTAAATGTTTAAAAATTAACTTACTCTAAATGACAAGAGAGAGGAGGACTATCGTTTAGAATGATTTAGAGACTCACTTTTGTTTGCAAATTTATTCTGTTTTTGCATAACTTTCAAAAAGAACCTTATCAAATCCTGTTTGCCTTTGTCTAATTTTTTTGGATTTCTGGGAAATGGGAAATTGCAGTGTTCATTATTACAAATTCATTCCATTCAATTACAGATTCATTGCTCGCACACTGCTACAGCTGTATTTGGGTGGTTTTTCCTACAGAGTTTTGAACAGAGATTCCCACATTCTACACATCTTTCTAATTTCATTTTATGTGAAGGACGTCTCTCTTCCTCAGATGAGATACTGTCCATAAACTCTTGCTGGTGTGTGCAAAAAAGATCCATTACTTCATCTACCGTCAACTCATAGACATTTTTCACCATTAGTTCTTGAATGCCATCCTCATGCATCTCCAGTCTATGGTCTTCCCCCAAGCACACAATCTCTTCAACAAGCAGTAGCTCGTTTTCATGAGCTAGACCCTCATAGTCACAATTACAGAGTCAAAATTTGTTCAAAATTTTTGCTCGTTAATCGAAGTTCCATTGTATATATTTTTAGGCATTTCTAAATTCATAGTAAAACTTGAAAAGGCTAGTAGAGCTCACTGAAACAAAAATGGCGAAGTATGTGCATTCAAAAATGAAGTATGGAAAGCACTTGGGAATGCCTTAAGGCAGTGATTCCCAACGTGGGCATTAATGCCCCCTGGGGGGCGATGGAATGTTCCAGGGGGTGGTAGAAGCTACGAGTATAACATAGGATTCTATGGATTAGATTGTGTTGGAGGGCGATGGGAGAAAAAAATTCTAAAGAAAGGGGCGATAGGACAAAAAAGGTTGGAAAACTATGCCTTAAAGCAACAATTGTTTGAACTAATATAACAGACTTTAAAAAGTTCTGATTAATTACAATGCCCTTAAGGGAGTTGTTAATATGCATGCTGCTCTCGTGTTTGGGCCACACAATCTCTACTCTTGCATACATACCAGGTCTTGATTATCTAGAATATATCAATGATATATATTTGTATCTGCTACTACCCCAAGTAAAATAAAACAGATTGTTAAAATTTTAATAAAATTTTTTTGTAATCATTGTAATAAAATTAAACGAACTTTTATTACGTTTCCTTTGTTGAATCATAATTGGAGTAAGCATAAATAAATCATGACGCCTTTGATGATACTTTTCCCAGACATTTAATAGCAAATCACGACTTTTAACTATGCAGAGAAAGGGGACTGGCATTAAACCAAACATGAGCAGAAAGGACATAAAGATTTCCTGATGTTAAAAAAATGAATAAAATATTTTGTGAAGCATGCCATATTTTCCTCAAACAAGGTACTTACTCACTAGCACACTTTCATGCTTCATTTATATATATATATGTTCAGAACATAATAGACTGAGCACGATTAGGCTCTGTCACTAACACAATATAAGCTTATTGCCGTACTGGTCATGTCAGAAAAAATTTTGAGTTACAGAGAGGAAAAAATTTTTTGGGTATTATCGTGGGACCAAAAGAACCTCAAGTCACGTAAGGTGCATTCTGATACAATGTCAAAAATTATTCAGGGTAGATTACGTGCACATATACTCTTATTTCATAAGAAAAGATTTGTTTTAGTGTTCTACCACCCTTCAAAGTTTCTGCAATGAGTTTAAAATCCCCCTGTTCAGTATATTTTGAACACACATAAGATTATTATTCATATGTGAAGACAAAACTTTTTAATTAAATTTTATGTTGTTAAGAATGTGAATAGTTCCAATGAACCATGTTAATTAATTTGCTATGGTGAAATAGAAGGGAACAAGTAGAAAAACCTGACAGCTCTGTAAGAGGTGACAACTGTTTTGCTGGATATAATGAAATAATAATTCAAGGAAAGAGAGATGATAAAAGGCTTCATCCTAACCAATGATAAATAACAACATTCAATTCCATTACTATTTGTTCAAACTTGCTTCGAGTAGCTTATTGTATGAGATATAAGATGTAACATTTATTAAAACCTTCAAAAGTCTCCTTCATTCAAATATTTGTTCATTAAGTTACAAAAAATTTCCTACGTTCTCACACATATACTGTCATTCAGTGTTGTTCTCTCCAGAACTACTTCACTGCATGAACTGAACACACAAAGCAAAGATTTCATATAAACCCGGTCAAAATTTTTATAGATAGCATCATGCTCGAAGCACAAGTTCTCAACCGGCTATGAAAAAAAAAAATTCTGAAGAACAACAATGGGAATGAGAAGCTCGTAATCAAGATAATCATTTTAGTTTCAATCAATTTCATCATTCAATTAATTAAAGTTATAAAATCACAGAAGATGCATTAAAATAACATTTCACAAAAAATATACACAGATTGTACATGAAAAGACTTTGATCCCACATCTTCATCCAAATAAATTCCATTATAAGAAGAAATGTCATAGAAACAAATTCAGGTGGTTTAAAAATGTTCCATTACTGGGGTGTGTAATGTGTGGCTTGCCCAAAGTATTCATAAAAAGAAATATCCAGCTGCAGAACCTGATAATTACACCAGTTTGTGACCCACTAGCTATATTCATCTCACCTATCTGGATTATGATTACTACTTAACTATACATGCACCTCGTTCACATTCTTCAGCAGAATTTCTAACGAAGCAGTACATGACAGAGTGAGCTTTCCGAGTTTAGGTGCAGCCCATAAGGTACTAGTCATATATCCCATATTGTCACAGTTATGTTTATTTCATGTTATTGCTGGTGGAGCCACCTGTCTTCCAGATTTGGAAGTAAAGATGGTAAATGCTTGAATTTTCATGTTATGTAAGCATTGTGTTAAAGGTCTGTCTACTCTTGGAAGAGGGACTTTTTAAAATGGAAGGCTGGGTCTCATTGCCATCTATCTGGACTGCAGACTGAAAAGATTATGTGCACCCCCTACTCTATTATTATCACTATCAATTGGGCCGATCACACTCACTGATGATCACAATTTGATTGATCACAATCAATCAAAAATCTTAGTATTTGTTCTTCATACTATGCGTACGTTTTTTTTTTAAAGTATCTAGTGCAATACATATAGTTATTCCCCATAACTCATGAAAAAAAATTGAGTAAGACCAGCAGCATAAGAGTCAAAGAAAGTTGCATCAATGTAGGTATCTCACTCATGAACCAGAAAATATACCACAATGATATATATTTACATTCTAATGAGGCAGCATAGGGAGACATCAAATATTTTCGAATTAGAGATAAAACCAAAAACCTTAATAACAAAGTATTCAAACTGAAATTACTGTTTCCCAGACGGTTTGTAAATGAGGTAGAGAAAGCAGACCTGCCATTAATACATAATGCTAAGAAATACAGAGAGGTAGAATTAGAAGTACAAATATGTGTTCAATCAGCTAGTGCACAGAGTTATACAGTAATACTGAAAAAAAAAAAAAAAAAAAAAACCCCCTTCGGCCAAATAAAAGAAAACTGACAACATAATCATTAATATATATATGTATTTTTTTTTTTCATGGGTAAAAGCACTTTTTTGAACTTTCAAGTACCATAAATATTAGAGAAGACTTTAGAAATATTTATACCTGTTAAAGTTGGACCACAGTCAGCACAAATCCAGGTGAAAACTTCCACAGAAATGTACAAGATCATTGCTAAAAACACATCAGTGTTTAACTGTATTGCATTTAAAAGTTTTTCCCAGTCATTTACTATACCTGACTGATTCCAAGCATTCATCATGACATGCTTATTACTAGACAGGTTTGACTATCACAGAAAAATATTATAACTGCATAGAGGATAGATTAGTACATTGAATCTCATGGTACCTTGAGTACTGTGAGGTATTTGAGGCATAAAATTATATCGAAAGCAGTAATAGGAGTATACAAGGGATAGGTGTCCCATAGTTATCAAATGGCTTCATTACCACAGATGCAAACAAACACTCACTTATGTTTTCTCAATAGGGTGGTGGAAAAAAGTTTAAGGACAACCGAAAAATCGTCATACCTTGAAAACCTGCAGATGTAAATATATAAAAATCTTAAAGCGATAATTACAAGTGGGGAACTAAACATTATCCCAGTGAAAATAATTTTGATGAGTGCTGCACCGCTCTAGAAAGAAAAAAAATTGTTTAAATTATAGTAAAGGCTAAAACTGGGAAAAAAGGTATAAGGACATGCTGTTTTCTGGCATCAAGGAAGGAAATCTGCATTTTTCCTTATGCTGACTTAACAACTGAGACTGTTTTGTTCAATCGTGCACTGTGAAATCAATTTTTTTTCTGAAATTATATGAAAATGGCCAGAGACAACATATTTGTTAGACACTGAAGGGAGGTGAAATACTTGCTCTCAGAGAAACACTAATGCCTAGTCATGAAATTTCAATAATAATTAAAAAATTGAAGACTATTTGATTAAGTTTCAAAATGGGCGCAAGAATTATAGACTAATAGCTTGAACATGAAGGCTTCTTTCTCTTCACACATTCATTAAAAAAAGACGATTATTCAGTTTTTACATGAAAAAAAAATCTATGTGTAATTCAGAAGAAAGAAGAAATACAACTTGCCTTGCACAAGTTGAACTGTGTCAAATGTAATAAAAAAAATTCAAACGTCTGGAATGCAAAACCGTAGTACAACCTCCCCTTATAAAACAGCGCAGAAAAACAATGTGAATTGGCCACACGGCATGTATCTTTTAGTAACAAGTGGGTTGATGATGTTTTCTTTGATGGTAAACAATTTAGATAGACTCAATGTTTCTAAATATCACTGAACTATGCACTGACAGAGACATATTATCAAAATATAGGCAAGTCAAGACAGTTTCAGCATATAATTTCTATTTTCTGAGGCACCTCTCATAACTTTTAGGCAATTTTTGTTCCAACACATGTTTCAAAGTCTAGAAAGGAGTTGGTTTGGAGCCAATTCACGTGGAACCCCTCTCAAAAGGTCTTTGAGAAATCCTTAGCTTAATCCTTTAAAGCACTTGTGTTGCATTTAGACTCACGAAGGGTATAGAGATGGTATGCAGTATGAAAAAAAACATAATCTTATTGCAGTCATCAAACAAGCTTGGAAGAGTTACACAAATAGTTATTTATATCTTACCTCTATCAATGATATCCCAAATGATGAAGATTATAAAGAATAAAGGTCTTTCTTGATTGAAACAAAATATTTACACATAATTTCTACACAATTATCCTCTTCTTATACTTTTTTCCAAGTTTTGACTTTTACTATAATTTAAACAATTTTTTTCTGGAGCAGTGCAGCACTCATCAAAATTATTTTCACTAGAAAATGTTTAGTTCCACTTGCAATTATTGTTCTAAAATCTGCAGAACGTAAACAGAAGGGGACTCGCTGATGCTGTGCAATAGCTTCCAGTAATTTGACAAAAGTAGGTAGATATGGAAAACGATTATATTGAGAGATCTCAGTGTTTGACACCATGGTAATAATGTCACTTTATAACAATTGAATAATTTCCAACTAGTATGTCTATCACATCACTTGGTGGTGAGATGAAGAGCCTCAATATTTGCTCAGATACCACAAGATGTATACAAAATTCAAATCTTTTTCCCAAGGGTGCTGCAAACATAAAAAGTTTGGTAATCCATGTTCCTTTGTGAAATTCTGGGTAAGCATCAACTCTTGATAATGAACAAAGTATTTCGCTAGGTCCCATTATATTATTTATTTATAAGATAGAATTGCATCAATTGAAAAAATATTTTGCCCGTGAAAAAAATTTTGCATTCCTGTAAGAAATTTTTTTTCCTCATTCAAAAAAATTCAGTGGAATTTAAAAATTTTATAGAGCAATCAGGCACTAATACTTTCCACTCATATCACGTAGGCAAAAATACTCCCAATATATCTAAATTTAAATACATACATACAAAAAACATTGTGTACATAATGTTGTTTGCGGCTAGATTTTGTGAAAGATTCCACATGAATATTGGTAGTTGCAAAGTTGATCGGTCCATCAAATCTACATAAAATGAACTGCTTTTCAATACGAGCAACCAATGGCTAGCAAGATCCCCCACAAAACACAAATGCTAACACAGATATAAATATATCCAGCTATAATGATTCTAAATCGAAATACACTAGTAAGAAAAATATTGCCATGTGTTAATTCCGTTTCTACAAAAACTTTCTACACATATATTAAGGTGATACTAATGTCAGAGTATAACAAACCGAAAAAAAAAGAAAAACATTTCCCAGCAAAATTTCTTAGCAGCCAAGAACAATTTTAATGCCAGGAAGAACAGTCCTAAATAATGTTTTTTTCAGCTTTTTAAGGACTTTCCTTATATTAAAAGTATATTTCATGAAATCAGAAAATTTTATGTCATTCATTGGCTCCAACTCGGCAATAACGTACAGAAAATTCTAGGTGCCAATACCGATTCCTGACTTATGCTCAAGCACTTTTTTACATAGCTAGAAATTAAATAAAAAATATATGAGGTCATGATACATCTCTCCCACTTTGTACAAAACTTGCGAGGCCTGCCTCACAATTATATATATAAATATTTAAAAAAAAGTAAAATAATAATAAACACAAGCATTCAGGGAATTACCCTCCCAGTAAAAAATATACACGTAAAAATGTAATAAATTAAATTAGGAATGAATCTATGAAGACTAGTAGAGATGTTTCTGCGATGGTTTTCTCGCTTAATTTTCCTACTCACCAGCTACGAGAATTTCGCGACTCCACATTCACGGAAGTAAGCTGTTTAACAGTTAGCAGTTTAACTGTTTATCCCTCACATGAAATGGAATGTCCTATGCTTTTTTAGAGTGCTCGAATGACGGAAGGCCATCATACAAACATCACACTGATAAGGTTTCTCACCAGTATGTATCATCATATGTCTGGTCAGGCTCGTTTTCTGCCCGAATGTTCTCCCACATATCAAGCATCTGTGAGGTCTTTCGTTGGAGTGAACCAATTTATGACACCGGAGACTCCAAGAGCGATTTGTCATGTACTGACATTGATCACATTTGTATTTGAAGCCTCCCTCTCCTTTCTTTGAAATTTTCAAGTTCCTAATGGGGGACTTGGCGATGTAGTAGTTACGTGGCACATAATAATCGAGAGCTATAAGATCTAAAACAAAAAGAGATGAAAAATAAATAAATAAATTTTGTAAAGCAATGGATCGTGTTCAAAGATTCCAAATTTTTACAGCAAAATCAATAGCACTAACGAAAAAGCATAGAAAGAAAAACCATTTAAAGAATAACAAGCATTATAAAATAATTAATGGTGACCAGAAGTCTCAGATTGAATAACCTGTCCTGGTATTGTCTGCAATTTTTGAGTTATCTCGTGTAAGGTAGCAAAATTCAGTCTTGTAAGTTGCAGACTGACAATATTAAGCGAAAAATGGTGATGTTTGGCAAAAACCAGCTTAATTTCCCAGTTTTTTCTTTCTTTTTTATACAGTGGTCCAACCCTCTGGGGTACTTACATCCCTCGTGGGACAGAGCAAGGGCCATGTCTGTTTTTTGTCTTTTTTTCTGAAATCTGGTCACCCTTTATATAACAAGAACAAATATATATAATTGTAAGAACATTCTAGTAACTAATGTTTTTAATAACTATTGCTCTCCACACACACACAAAACACTAAATAACTATTGCACCTTGCGCAACAATTTTTATAATTAATGAAGGTTATTATAGGTTGATCAAATAACTGATCACTACTTCTAACAGTATATATTTCAATGAGCATTGCCATTTGTATCTGAACTTATAAAACTACAGCCAATAAAATGTCAAAGAAACTCATAAAAACACCCATAACATAGAATTTTGCTGGAAACTGGAAGCTAGCTTTAATTGCACATTGCATCACAATCACTTATAACAGCACGATATAGTGAAAACATATCATGAACTACAAGAAAAAAATTAACAGATATTCAGGGAATTATTTCCAAGCTCGAGTTCGCATGATTTTTCATGGAGTCTCGCATCGCTCAATAAGACAAACTCTTTATTACAGAAATGGCACACGTGATTGCGCTTGTGAACAGCGAGTGAACTTTGCCTCGCGAACGACGTTAGGCAGATATTGCACTCGAATGGACGTTCACCAGTATGTATCCTCATGTGGTTCTTCAAGTCGTGTTTCCTCCTGAATCTTCTGTTGCAATTTTCACACGAGAAAGGGAACTCGTTCGTATCAACAGCTCTAGAGGGCCATGAACTACTTAGACTATCAGTGACATAATCACAAAACGAATCATTTTGGGATGGTTGCAGTATTCGTTGAGTTTCCTGATTAGTCCAAACGCCTGATGGTGCATTGAGAAAAGTCTTTTGATAGAAGTCAGTACCGTTACCTGTAATAGGGAAAAAAACATACAGAAATACTTGTAAGACTCTTCGTCATTCAACACTGAAATAAATTACTTTTAACACTGTTAAACATCATAGTAAAAATGTTTTCATTTCATGTAACATGATAATATTTTTCAAATTTTACACAAGCCAAACCCCTATAACAGAAACTTGAGTAAAGTTGTACCATCCAATAATGAGCAGAAATGAAAATTCTGTATTCAAGTGATTCCTAAATTATAATATAGTGAAACTCTTATATAATGACACCTCCTATAATGATAACCGCTTATATATAATTATATTACTATATATTCCTACCACACTTGCAGTAGTGTTAATATAGTCCATCTACAACAATAAATCCTGTATAACATAAAACTTTTCTCTAGTCCCTTAAACACTGACGCTCATTATAACGACCCCCCTCCCCCTGTGATAGCGACTATTCCATTACAACAAGCTCTAGGATATATCCCAAATGTTTTCACAGAACGATTACCATTTGTTTTTACTTTTGACTTAATGACCCTCCCAATATAACATCCATTTTTGACAAGAAAAAGGGGGGTCGTTATATTGAGCATCGACTGTATATAGGAGTTTGATTGTATAGCCATTTCTGCTTCTTTATAACATTTGTTCATACATACAGGGTGATTACTTAATTACCCCTCGCTGCATTTTACTGGCGAACCGTTGATTCTATAGGCATACTTCCAATTACAAAAAATATTTAAATAACATGTATTACTCAGGTACGTCATTCGTGTTGCAAGAGCTTGTAGTTACTAAAAATTTCGTAAAAAATTAACACTTCATACGGACACCCTGTCCTCAAAAACCAAATTAGAAAGTTTGCACCATGTCTATCCTACTACTACTGAGCTACACATGCACCTCGTCCATATTCTTCAGCGCAACTTCTAACAAATTGGTAGATGTTGGAATGTGTGTGTATTTGTTGTGAACCTGACCTGAAGTTTGTTTCTGTGTAATTTTTGTTACAGTGCTGTCATCTATTTTTTTAACTATAAGTGAAGTGTAATGATTAAAGATTTGTACTACTGTGAGCCTGTTGCTCTCTATGTGGCAAGACTTTTTAATAGGGAGATCAGCTTGCATTTGAGCCTCAAAGTTGGGATCCAAAACAAACCAACTTCAGCTGACCACCACTATGGTGCCGGTGGGGTTCAAACACAAGTCTTCATAATGCGAGTCTGTCACTATGATCCCTATGGTGCCTCATCTATCCTGTGGTAAACCAAAACAAATCCACATTTCTAAGTGCAATATTTGCAGTGATATTAGAATTTAAAAATTGTGGGAACGTTGGCGGAGAACAGCCTAAATAAGGGAAAGAAGCATCCATTAGTTTTTTAGTTTTTTTCTGTTCTTTCTGAACTTTCCTTTGATTTTTAAAATGAAATACCTCAGACAATATTGCATTTCACAAGAAGGAATTTTTTTTTTGGCCTCAGAAGAGACAACAAAAGATGAAAACAAATTTCTAATCGGGTTTTTGAGGGCAGGGTGTCTGTATAAAAAGTTTATTTTTATATTTAAATAACAATACAATCTCTAGCAACATGAATGAGGTATCTGAGCTCTACACGTTATTTTGGATAATTTTCTAATGGCAAGTATGCCTCTGGATTGATGGTTCGCCAGTAAAACACTGCAGCATTAGGTAATCACCCTGTAAAATACCAATGAAAAATTTCCAAATGAATATCTTCTCGATTTTAATCAGACCTAATCTAATCATAGAACTAATTGCTTTATCAATATTCAGTAAGTACCAAAACACATGTGTTCGTAATTTATATATACCAGTAAAATACTTGAATCAAATTAAAATATTCATTGAAGTACACAATTGCGTGATTAGCCGGCAGGAAAAGACATGTAAGAGGGCAAATTCTGTTATTTTATTATTATTATTATTTTCTGCATCAGCATTTCGACTCTGTGTTCCAAGCAATTCCCAAAGCTTTTCATGGCCTTTTCAATTTGGACTGCACGCAGTCTGGCTATCAATCAATCCCAGTGACTTCTTCTTCTGGGGATATTTAAAGGTAAAATGGCCTCAGAATCTCCTTCAAGGAATTATCAATCACCTGTTTGAAAAGAAAAAAATGAACAAGAACATAAAAATCCAGAGATATCAACAACGTTTTCCCCGCACTAATGATCATCACTACTACTCAACTGTGCATACACATTCCTCCTCTACGGAATGAATCACATGCAGAATTATCATCACCACCCAGAATGAAGTATATGCCAGAATGTGTGTGGCCCCTTAATGCATTTATGCTGTCAGAGTAGTGTTTGTTTGTGCTGGATGGTAATCCACCTTCCATATTTCAAAGCGAACATGGTAAATATATGAATTTTCATGTTATGTAAGTATCATGTTGAAGAATGAAAGATCATCACAGCAACACAGAGTTATAAAATTTGTCACATATTGGGATGCACCCTTCTCTCCCATTTTATAACATTTTCTCTTCCACGAGAAAGAAGAAACCTCGCAGATAGCCAAGGGACCAAGGTCAAGATGGGGACCAATGAGCGAGGTGGAGGAAAAGAGAAAAGAAAAGAAGAGAGGAGATGCTTGACTGTTGTGGTCAGAGAAGGACACAAAACATGAGCTTTCACATAGAAAGAAAATAAAAATACTGTTATGTAAAACGATCAAATTTATACCAATTAAATATATTAGGCATTTTAAAACTATGTCAGATTTTCATTTTTAAACGAACCAGTACCCCCTAAAGCAGAATGTGCCAAAATCTGTGACGTTGTCGCAGAACAATTAGCGCTACTGCAGTACAATTTGGAAGAATTTTAAGAAAAGTGCAAAAAAAAAAACCACTATTACATGTATGGGGATTTTTACCACAGAACATTTCTAGTCAGCTGAGGGCTCATCTCAGAACAGTGTTAAACATTCTGCTTTGCAACCAATACCAGCATTGATGAAAAAGATGTCGGCACAACATTTAAATCATTAATTATAATCTAATCTAACATTTGTGCAAATGTCCTTGACGAAGCAATGAATAAACTTAAGGAAATGTAAAAATATTTTACAAATTTGAATACACACACACTAATAATCAGAAATTTTGTACATAAGCTAATGATGATATTTCAACATCATACACATACACAGGGTGTCCCGTAAGCGCTATTACAGCCTTTATCTCCCCAATCATTCATCGTAGAGAAATGATTCCAATTTAAAACATGCTCAAAAGGCATTCAAAAATAATCAGTTTTGAGATTGAAAATACAGTGCGTCACAAAATACAAGATCTAAATTTTTGTATGGTTCCCTCGCCCTCTAACTTCCAATTAGAAAGTTGTTGCCCTGTATCTCCTGAGACCAACAGAAAAAATTTCCATGTTTCTAAGTGCGATATTCCTTATGATATTTGAATTGAAATTTCAGGAAAAAAGTTATGAAAGAATAGCAAAATCTAATGGACAACACGCCTTTCCCAACTTTTTTCCAACAATTGAATTCGAATATCTCAGTGAATACCGCACTTAGAAAAAACATGGATTTTTTTCTGTTGGCCTCAAGAAATACAGGGCAACAACTTTCTAATTGGAAGGAAGACTGGGGGCCGTATAAAAATTTTGATTTTTTATATTTCGACACACTATTCTCACTCTGAAAACTGGTACAAAGTAATTTTCGAACACCTTTTGAGCATTTTTTAAATTCAAAGTATACCTTTACGATGGGCAGGTGATGAGATAAAGGCCACATTAGCATTTACAGGACACCCTGTATATAGACACAACAGATAATTGCTAGTAATTTCCTCCCATCTAAGTCCACAAGCAGTACTATTATTCTGACATTGTTCCTAATTTTGTGATACAATATTTAGCAGTCATAATAGATATTTTAGCTCGTCTCTCATGTTCATCTTGCTCAAAAATAATTCAAAAGTTGACCAAAATATGTAATTACTTGAACACATCTGAGAAAATCGCTTCGTTTCAGAGCTGTTTATATCTTTTATTACATAAACAAAACAATTTTTGACAAGAATGATTGTTTGCACAGGTGGCTGGTGAAACGATACTGGTCAGAACTGTAGCAATGTACCTGGTGAGCTAGGGCAACACATATTTCTGTGCCCCACTATATAAGAGTACTCGGGTTCAGAATGGATAATAAATACACCTGGTTTTTCCTCTTTTCAGCTACATAGCTACATACATACTGGTTGCAACATCATTCCCACACAGCCTTCTGCCAGAGAAAATCCCTTGAAGCCCGAGACGAGTCTCTTTGAATCTTTGATGCAATGATAAAAAAAATTATCTCCTCTAGTACAAGTGTTATTAATTGTCTCATAAATCCTCCCATCCCACTTACATTATATACGAGATCAGCAAATTCCTCAAGGTCAACTCATAGGGTGTGTGTTTAGATACACCTTAACATATTGAAACGGAGCAGTGACTGAACTGAGAATTTTACGTCCCTCTCTGATCAGTCACTTAAGGCACCATACCTGCCTGTTCCCTCCTAGTTGTTGCCCTGTTACTGGTGAAGTATATTGCCAAATCAGAGTTGACAAGAATGGTTGCACAGAGGCAGATTTATTGTCTTGTCAGCAGTGGGCAATCCGAATAATACCACTCTTCTCCCATTATAGTCTAATTTTCTTGAATACTCATTCCTCAAATTTATTGCCCTGTGCTATGGCTCCCCTCTGATTAATATGCCTGTGTCTCTAACTCATTTTTTTGTTCACTTATATGCTTGCATACTCTTTCGATCACTCCCATGCTCACACACTCTATATGTCACTCTTTTGGCCATTCACATGCTTGCACATACTCTGGGTGACTCGCATACTTGCACATATACTCTGGGTGACTCACATAGTTGCACCTACTCTTCTGGTTGCTCACTGACATGGTTCCTCACTATGTAGGTCGCTCTTCAGGTTATTCACATATCCACTACACTCTTTTGTTCACTCACATGCTTGCAAACTCTCAAGGTCACTCACTGATCTAGTCCCTCACTCTTGAGACAGAGGTGGATTTATGGTGGGATATACAAATTTTAATGCCCTTCTCCCCTTATACTAATTTTCTCAACCATTTATTCCTCAAATTTGCCACAATTGGTAAGCAATGTTCATCTAGCATCACTGATGAAGCCACCTGATCTAATGCATTTTTATGAATTAACATCATCATCGTTGTACCATTGCCCACCCCCATCTGAGCAATGCAAACCTATCCTTGCCTATAGTTGAGCATAACACCAGAACACCCTATTACCACCAAGTATTGAATTTCCCTTTGATTCCGTGAATTTATCTCCTAATTTGAGAATTTTCATGGGAATTGATGTAATTCAATGGCAAGACCTTGAGGAAGAAAAGGAGTTTTTTTAAACTACTGTTTGGTGCGATCGTTGAGTTTCAGGTATCTATCCAGCCTGAAATACATATTAGTCTTCTCAAAAAACAATATGTACATTTCATAACAACCACTAAAAAATTCTGATAGTGGGAAAGAATTCTGAAAATCGCCAATTTATATATAGAGATGGTATCCCATCTTTATATATGGTAGATGGTATCTCTAGAGATGGGATACCATCTCTAGAGATACCATACCCGATGGGATACCATCTACCATATATAGAGATGGGATACCATCTACCATATATAGAGATGGGATACCATCTACCATATATAGAGATGGGATACCATCTCTATATATGGTAGATGGTATCCCATCTCTATATATGGTAGATGGTATCCCATCTCTAACAAGGTTACCATAACATTCGGGGGAAAAAAAGGCCCTCACTCATGGGTATGGAGCGAAGATTTTCTTTTCTCGAGAAAAGTAGTTTTCAATGAATGGTGGAATCTCTAGGCTCACTAATTGATGGCAGATTTCTTTTGCTATGCAGCTGGTAGACTACTACCGACTACTACTATTATTATTTACTAAACCACACATGCACTTCTTCCACATTTCTCTGCGGATATTTTAACAAATTGCACTACACATTCAGCCACTTGGATCGCCAAACTATCTAAATGGCATGTTCATGGGTATGTACATAGGATCATCAAAACAGCAACCGCTCCATCAACTGTCAATACACTCACACCACCAGATCGATAAGTATTTGCACGAAACCAAGGAAACAAACAAGAAATCAATCATAAATGGACATGAGTTCGAAAACAAGTTACAATGTGAGAAACAGCTCATAATCTTAATAAGTTGAAAATCAAACACATGAGAATTTTACTGTCAAAATGTGGATGAGAAAGAAACGGTGAGTTTCAATTATAAAAACCTCATCCTGTTATGAAACATTCCGGTTTTATAACTATGCATTTGTGAGGTTGACTTTTCGAGGATGATGAAATTGTTTCTCCCATCATATATTACGTGAGAATGATCAGCTGTTTTGGTATTTTTTACAATAATACACTATCGATTAGAAATATAAAAAAAATTCACAATATCACAGCTATTAATAAGCAATTATAAGCAATTATTGGCTCCATGAATGGAGTACAAATAAATAAACCACCGAATACTTTGAAGCAACTGATCACGATACATGTCCAATAAAACAAATCTTCCCATGAAACGTCAACAAAAACAACAAAACCGAAGCCATCACTAGATTTTCGTTATTTGCCGAGTGTTTTGGCTCTGTATCGGCTAGCCTTTCGCGTATTTTGTTGAAGAAAGTACAGGATTCAAAGCAAATTATATAGACTGACCATATTTTATCGAGAAAATGCAAAGAAATTCGGTTCGCAAATGCGGAAAAATACGAGATCGCCAAACAGTCGCCAAGTTTTATCGAAATTGCCACTTATAGGGGGCCATTCAAGTGTTACGTAAACAGATTTTCAGCCATTTTTGATGACCCCTTCCCCCCCACTTGTCAGCAAAAGTCAGCAAAACACTGACCCCCCCCCCCCCGTCAGCAAAATTTTTTCAGCAGCTTAGAATATTTTATATCTTCAAAAAGGGGTGGTTGATGACGTAAGCAACCTTCAAACCCCCCCCCCCCCCACCCTTGTCATCAAAAGTCAGTAAATCCAAAACCCCCTCCCTCCTCGATGCTAACGTAATACTTGTATGACCCCTAGCACAAAAATTTCAGAAACATCCCCAAATAGTTGTTTTGGAACTCCCCCACCTTCCCCGCCATCCGAGTTTGAAAAGATTTTTTGAAAGAAGTTCGCGTGTTTATGGTAATTCGAGAATTCTCTCACAAATCAATTCAACTTTATTTTTTCCTGCCGTCCAGTCTAATGAAATATATCAATGATGGAGCACATCCTTGAAACTGCATAAGGTTTTTTTTTTACTTTTTCAGACGCTTGAAAAGTTTCTGGAACACAATCTCAATGTTAAAAAATTATTGGAACAATTGACAACTAAAGGCTCTTTCTCTACGACAGTGTTTCCCAAATTGTGCATCGTGGCTAATAGGTTCGTCGTCAACCTTTGCCAGAGGCGTCGCCGCGAGGTGGACATATTCATCTGTATTTCTAAATAAAAAGGTGACAAAATTCAGTTATTGGCCTAGTCCACCAAGAGTCCAACCCTGGTCCAGTGCAGGTCTTACAAGTTCGTCTCGTCATCAGTATTTTCACCACTTAAGGGCCTATGTTGAAGACAATGGAAGCTGCAATGTCCCTATTCAGTGCATCATGTTACTGTGCATGTTATAAAAGATAAGTAGTGTCTTTGTGGTGTATTGATTAGAGCGCTTGCCCGAACTGGATCAGGGTTCGAAAGACAACAAACTTTTCTTTTCGAAGTTTTTTCAACATAAATGTCCAGAAAGTCTCTTTCCTTGATCTTTTACTCGCTGAAAAAAACACTTTTCTCCGTAGATTTGTTAAATGTTGATGAATTGCAATCGTAAGAATGTTCAACTTCCCGTGCGGAAATCATCTTTGGGGGGGGGGGGTGGAGTTCCCAGGCCAGAGCCTGGAGACGTTCCCGCCTCCCTTATCGGGGCAATAGACAAAATTGTCAACGGCCGATGGAACCAGGACCGTGACAGTTTAAAAGGAAAATGAAATGGAAAGTGCCCCCACCCATATTTGGTTTTGCTGCAAGCTTATAGTATATTAAAAAAAATTTAAATTTCCTAACGTGCAGCACAAAATCAGCTTCAGCTTCCCTAAGTTTCCGAAATTTACACGTGTTTTCTTACTCAGTTTTTAACCAAAGTATAAAGCTAGAAAACACTTATCACCGCGAGTAGTTAAAAAACTGCGTACGCTCCCCAGCGCGACCCAACCCGCAAGGGTAAAAGGCTTATATCCCGGGAGGGACAGAGCCCGGGTCGTGACTGGTCTGTCAGTAGTTAAAAAACATAAATTCTTCGTCCTCAGGGAAAACTTTGATGTCTTTTCTCGGGAAAAGCGTGTTACAGTTGACATAAACCTCTCGTGAAAATAATAAAAAAAATATGGCTTTTGACAGCCTGTTGTGGATCTTGGCCTTCTTGAATTGCCTATTCCAGGCTGACATGGTTTCAATCATGGAAAATATTGTGAGTTTTTTTTTCTTTTTTTTTTGATGGTTAACCCACCTCAGTCGCTGATTCATGAACATAATTATCATCAAAATATAGGGTGTCCGTGAAAGATCTTTATTATTCTAAAAATTAATAACAAAAATACGAAAAGCTTAAATGAAATACAGTTTGCGACAAAAGAATGAAGAAATCTAACAGTGTTTTAGTATCAATTGTCCGAGGCAGACGGCACTAGTTGGTCGGCAGCAGCAATAAGAAACGAAAATTTTGATCACGCAGGAGAGAGCGCAATGTGAATGGGAACGGGACCGCCGAAAACCGTGCAATGAGTTTCGCCTGATGTGCCATAGAAATTCACCAAGTATGTCTTCAATTTATACGTGATGCAGAAGTTTAAAGACAGGAAATGTTGAGCATGTGAATTTCTCGATTTCTCATCAAGTGTCAATTACAGTGTCGTGTTAAAGACCACACCACACATTACATTTGGATATGTCTCGTTCATGTTCGACTGAAATGCGTCTCTTCAACATTTCCTGTCTTTACACTTCTGCATCTATGCATAAATTGAACGCATACTTGTTGGTGGATTTTTATGGTTCATCAGACGAAACTTTTTTTTACTCGGTTTCCGGTGATTTTGTTTCCATTAACCACAATGCACACTGCGCTTTCTCCTCCGCTGTTGCCATTTTCGTTTCTTATTACAGCTGCCTAACAACCAGCTCAATCTATATGTAATATTTATATGCGTACGCACACATACATTGGCGTACGCAAGGGGGGTTTTGGGGTTCTAACACCCCCCCCCTTGAGCCAAAATTATAGTGTTATTTTACAGGAAAAAACGTAAGCCCCCCCCCCCCCCACCAGAAGGAAAAAAAAATCTGAAAATTCCGCGTACGCCTATGCACACATATATTTCTGTATATTGAAACTTATTCATCATTAAAAAACTTATCACACAAACAGGAACCGGTTCCCTCCCCCTCCCCAAAAAAAAGTACGAGAAAAGGAGTTATGTACGACATGAAATCCCGCAATAAAATGAATGCCATAGGACAATCGCCCCCTTCCCCCCCCCCCCCCCGCGACCCTAGAAATGATAGGCCGGCCGAGAGACATCGGGATATTTACTATAAAAATATCGAGTTGTTTTTCTCATCCAAGCTCATTGACCCTCTGAAAAGCTTCCAAGGAGCCCTGGTTGTTTTGTCCTTCCTCCGCACTGTTGCGGTAATAAAATATTATTACAATACTAAATACTGTGCTAGTAGTCCCCGCCCACAAGTTTTCGTTGCGATGCATAAAAAAACAGGCTATTTGTCAGATAGCACGATAAAACAATCGTTCAGTTATCTTCACGCAATGCATTTGTTTCATTTGATGATTATCACGTTTTTATTGTGTTCGCGTATCAGCGTTTTCTTCAAAAGCGAATGTCGATGAACGAAAGATTTTGCCGCACATCCCGAGCGTTATGTTTATGATGCTAAAAAGTCACTTTCGAAGATTTCTTTTCCGCATCGTTTTCTATCGATGAAAACAATAGAATCCATCCGAGAACATGACTACCACAGCCTCTAGCGCCTCTTTATCACAAGTCACGGGAAAAAAGCCTCCAAAGTATATTCATCAACTCTAACGTCTCAACGATGAAAAGATTTGACAAATTCCCGAAGTTATATTTGGCCGCTTTCTCAGCTTTGCTGTACCCGTTTTCGATGGGTGTCGCAGAGGCATTCTCTGCGGTTAGCACGGCCAACATGGATAGACGGGAAAGTCGGATAAGACCCAATGAAGATGAAGTCACTTGGATAGGAAGTTTGATAACTTTGGGTGCGCTATTCGGGGGAGTGATGGCAGGTACGTAGAAATAATTCTTTTCCAATCGTTATCACTGAAAACGAATGATGTAATTATTTATGATGATAGCAATGCAATGCATTTCTAAGAAATGTCAGTGATGCATACAAGACTTGCTGTATTTATTTGTAAGAAATGTGTAACCATAGGAATATATTAATCTCTTAACGATCACGGAGGAGATATTTCGTCATATCATATAGAATAAATTCATTCAAGCTCTCCCTGCTTTTTTTTACCTCTTCTCGCATCACCCCGTGAAACTTTACTGCACCCTATGAACGGAATATGGGTTTTTTTTATCTCTCCCCGATCTTTCTATGCTCTTGAACGTTCCACGTATAACATAAATTTCTGGGAATTTATGTACAGCTTCTTCTGTATTTGGAAAAAAATATATGTATACAAGAGAGAAATAGAACACACACACGTGAGGGCGAAAGAGAAATCTGCTATTATATTTTCCCCCCTTCTGTTTATAAGGGGCCGTTCAAGTATTACGTAAGCAAATTTTTAGCCCTTTTTGACCCCCTCCCCCCTGTCAGCAAAATTTTGTCATCAGCTCTGCCCTTCTGAATCCTAACTCATATTTTCATAAAGGGTGGTTGATGACGTAAGCATTATCCAAACCCCCCTCCCTTCTTGTCATCAAAAGTCAGCAAATCGGAACCCCCCCCCCCCCCATCGATGATGACGTAATACTTGAACGGCCCCTAACATGCAAAGAAGGAAACCAGTTTTTTAAAATATCCGCTGATACTTTAAATAGAGATCGTCTAAATTTGTTTCTAAAAACCTGGGCGTCTTAATAGCGATGGGGGCAGGCGCTGATCTATGGGGTGATCACCCCCCCCCCCCCAAGTTAAATGCGATAATTCGTGAAATTTTCGGGTATATTCTACATGATAATATTGCATTCAATAAATGCGTTGAAAACTACCAGCATCAATGAAAACTTTGACTAAAAAACGAAAAAAACCGGGGCATTTCTTTCAAAAAAAGTCAGAACGAAGAAAAAACAGAAAAACGGAGCTGTCCCGGACGAAAATAAGGGACGTATATAGTCACTTTATCCACAACGATTTGTAAAATCCTCACCTCTCCCAAGAGCGAGCTCTATATCCGCCGCTGAATACGGGTGACATAATAGCGATAAAGTGGATTCCATGAACAGTCGAGAAGTTGTTTTTTTTGTACTTGTGCGAAAAATTTCACAGTGTAAAGTGTAACGGACGCCGCCCATTAGCGGAGAAAACTTTTGGTTCTATGGTTTCCGTTATCGAGAGGTTCTTTCTTTCAAACCGAGCACAACTCCGGTCTATCGCTATGGGCAATTACTTCCGATTGAGTTGGGCCGGAAGTGTATGTGTACCTAACAATCTGTATGCGAACATTGTGTTGTGCGTGAATTTTTAATACTACCATCTATATTTCACATTGTGAGTAAAGTGTAAAAATTGGATATTTATACTGCTGTAGGCATGTTGCTCTCTGTGGCAAGGCTTATATTATCGGCTTATATAGGCTTATATATTTTATATTATCGAAAGGTTGCACAGTACAACAGTCCAGGGCGTAGGACGGACTTGCAACGCGAGGATCCGGGTTCAAACCCCACCGTCGCCGCAGTGGTAGTCGGCTGAAGCTGGTTTTCTGCGGTTCCCAGCCTCGAGGTGCGAATGTGAGCTGATTTCCCCGTTAAAAAATCTCTCCGCAGAGAGCAACAGGCCTATAACGGTATAATTATTCATTCATTACACTTCGCTCACTATGAGTTGAGGAAAGAAACTCATAGTTTAAAAAATTGATTGCAGACGGCAGCACTACACATAACAAGCATTACACAAAAACAAATTTCACTATACGTACACACACATTCCAACATGTACCAATTCGTTAGAAGTTTCGCAGAGGAATATGGACGGAGGTTCATGTCTGGTGTAGTAATGGTAGTAGTAAAACGAACCCCCCCCCCCTTCACCCACACTGGTGGTTGGCTTAAGTTGGTTTTCTGCGGTTCCCAACTTCAAGGAGTAAACGTGAGCCGATCATCCCTTTAAAAAGTCTCGCCGCAGAGAGCAACAGACCTACAAAAGGTACAAATGTAATTCAATCACTACACTTCACTTCACTTTTGAAATATATAGATGGCAGCACTGAAAAATCAGACACAGCACTAAATACGCATTCACACTGTTGGGTATACACACTTACACTTCCGGCACAACTCACTCGGTAGTAAATTGCCCATAAGTGTGTGTGTGTGTGTGTCGATAGACCTTAGTTGTGCTCAGTTTGAAAGAAAGAAAGACAGTACTACGATCCAGCGATATAGGCCTTGCAAGCAGGGCTGCTATTAGATGCTTGGTCAGCCGGGGCAAGCATGCATTTTGACACGCCTTTGTAATGCTGAAAAAAACTGTTAAAAGGTGAATTCGGCACCCGCTTTGATCCAGCGCCAGGGGAAGCAGACTCCCCTGCTCTCCCCCCCCCCCCCCCGTTGTGGCACTGCTTATGAGATTTGAAAACCTTAACTTTTTTTAATGAATTCCAATATATTCATTTCATTGGCTCTATCCCTTAGCGTTAATATATACGTACAGTAGAACCTCTTGATAACAGACACCCATGAGACCAAAAATTTTGTCCCCAAACAAGTGTCCGTTAGTAAATAGTGAAATACTCTGAGGGCGGTAAAAAGTAATTCACAAAAAGTGTCCGTTAACGGGAGGTGTCAAGTAATGGGGAGTGTCGCTATGAGAGGTTCCACTGTATATCTTTTTTATCTTTGCAGGCTACATAACAGAAAAATCAGGCCGGAAAGGAGCCATGATGATCTGTTCCTTACCTTTTATCGCGGGTTGGCTAATCATCGCTTATGCAACGACAGTGATACAGATATACATTGGCCGCTTTTTGACCGGAGCATGCGTTGGAGCGATATGCGCAGTCAATCCAACCTACCTGGCAGAAATCTCGACGACCGAAATCCGCGGTAGGCTGGGAAGTCTGTTTCAAGTAAATGCGGGTTTCGGCGCGCTCATAACCACGAGTTTTGGCTTCTTCTTGAACTGGAACTGGCAGGCAGTGGTGTCTTCGATCGGCGTATTCTTGGCTTTCGCGTCAATCAGTTTCATGCCGGAGTCACCGACGTGGTTGTTATGCAACGGTCAACGCAATCGAGCCATAAGAGCTCTCAAATTCCTACATGGACCGGATTTCGATGCCGAATCGGAATGTACATTGATAGAAAAAAATCTGTCTTCGAAGCATCAAGGAAAAATCAAACTCAGTGAATTGTTACAGCCAGAACTATTGAAACCCATAATCTTGGCTGTGGGGATTATCATATTCCAACGTTTATGTGGGACTCTTGGAATTGTTTTCTACGTCGTTGAAGACTTCAAGAAGCTATCAGTTCCTATATCTCCATATGGGGCTACCATGCTGCTTTACGCGATACTAATTATATCAACCCTTTGCAGTGGATATGTAATAGATAGAGTGGGTAGAAAGATACTGTTAGTTGCTTCAGGACTTGGCATGGCCGTCACGTTAGTCATTCTGGCAGGTTTCACTTACGCAAAATCTTCGAATGCTTCTCTGGGCAGAGATTATTCCTGGGTACCCCTCGTGGACATTTTTGCTTTCATCACGAGCTACTCAATCGGCTACGGGCCGATTTCATGGCTGATGATCGCCGAGATATCTCCCAATCGGATACGTGGTCTCATAAGTGGAATTGCTTCTGTCTTTTGCTGGGGGTGTGCGTTCATGGTTACGAAATCGGTTGATTTCTTAAATTCAAGTATGGGCAACCACGGTAGGTTCTGCCTATACGCTTTATTCTGCGTTTTATCGTGCTTTTTCGTGGTGTTTTGTTTGCCAGAAACGAAAGGGAAGAGGTTCGAGGAAATTCAAGAGTTTTTCCAAAAGAGTAAAAACAAGAAGCCCGATTTAACTGAATTTTCAGATTTGTCAGGTTGACTTGGATGGTTTTTTTTTAAAATTATATTAGCTTTTATCTTCGTAAGATTGGGTACGGATACATCAAATGTATTGAGAAGTGTTTCAAAAAGTCACGTCACCGTCGATCAAGATGCAACATCATATAGGAGAGTGCGAGATTATTCTGTACTTTCAACCAATGCTATTCATAAAACTAAAAACTTTATATGGTACATTAGTACATGTGTTACGTGTAAAAATATTTTTATGCAAATTTTTTTACTTATTTATGGGATGTTTTTTTATAAATTTCATTGATGCAAAATCTTCAAAATTTCATTTTTTATTTTTTTGCCATATGGTGATTATCTAATTTCAATTTCGTCTCTGTTCATTTAATCAATGCGAAATGATCGATTCAAGACTTTAAGCTCCACATCAGTAGTTCACAACTACAGTAATGCTGCATGTGCAGCCCTGGGTTGCATGCTACAAATATATTCCATAATACAGTCCTCGATTATCCGAGGAGCGGGCAGTGAGGAAAATCCGGGCATGGAATTATTGCACAGATAAAGTAACGTTCAGCGAACGGTGGTAATTAGAAGTTAAAATTAGTTGGATTACGCAAACTGCGTTCTTGCGTAAAAAGATGTTTTCTTTTGTTCTTTTTAATGACGCAAATAAAAATATAAGCAGAAAATAACGATTGCCTGTAATGACAGGACTACCAGACGTCTTCATTTTTTATGTTATTTCAAGCGTCGTCATTCATTTTTGAAATTTCTCACTGTTGTCCTCGTTTTTAGTTTCACATGAGCTTTTTTCTTTTTCTTTTCTGAAAAAAAGAAAAATTGCACTGTGAAACAAAAATCTGTTCATCGGTGTTTATTTTGAGGTACTTTTTCTATACTTACACTTTTTGGGAAAACCCCAGCCAGCGTTAGAATCAAAAATAAAAGTCACTGGTCCGCAGACATCAAGACTGTAGTACCAGACATGACCCAGGCTCTGTTCCGTGGCAGGGTCGTCTTAAGAGTATCATTGACCTCCGGGCTAAGTGGTTTTTCGGAGGCCCTATCTGGTAAATCCTAGAAAATTTCAACCGGATATCATTTTTGTAAGGCCCTTCTTCTCCTGAGGCCCACGGGCCGTGCCCGGGTGGGCCCATGCGATAAGACGGCATTGTCCCGTGGGGGATATAAGCACATTACCCCAAAGGGTTGGGCCACGCTGGAGAGAACTCAGTGAGCCGGGCCGGAAGGCTCAGATACCGAGTCCCCCCCCCCCCCAGCCCTCGATCAAGACTAGTCCGCTAAACGAAATCTGTCCTAAGTAATAATAATTAATTTTCCCAAATACAATAGCATTTAGAAAGAGTGATATACTACCAACGGGTATATCATTCGGTGATTCTCCCGTAGAGGATTTTTCCGCGATCAATGTATCGATATGCTAAAAATTATTTTTTAGTCTTGGTGATTTCAATGTGGTTTTTAATAAATAAATATTATCCAATGTTTTCGCTGAACAAAAAGCATTTTTTTCTTAAAAATAAATAACATCAACGAATGTATAGAAATATGAATAACAAATGAAACGTAAACGTAATAAATGAACGTAAAAATATGACTGCATTATGTACAGGTGCATAGTTAACGGGGGGGGGGGAGGAATTTTACTGGAGAATCGTTGATCCTATAGGTATACTTCCAATATGAAAAAGTTTCCAATTAACGCGGAGTACTCAGATACGCCAAGTGGTTGCACAGTTGGTAAAGTAACAAAATTAACTTTTTATACAGTCCCCATCTGCTCAACAAAAACAAATTGGAAAGTTGCAGCCCTGTCTCTCTCCCGATGCCAACTAAAAAAATTCCACGTTTTTAAGTTCACTGAGAAATTCGAATCCAAAAACGGAGGAAAGTTGGGGGAAGGGGGGGGGGACAGCGTTAAATGCAGGTAAAACGGTTTTACGTGCATTTAATGCTGTTTTCCCCCACCTTTTCCTCCATAAATGACATATCCGCGTACTACACGTTAGTTGGATATTTTTTTTAATTAAAAATATACCTCTATGATCAACGGTTAACCAGTAAAAGGTCATATGCCCTGTTACCTATGCACCCTGTGTAGTGGCCTTGTGCCCTTTACCTCCGGCATGCAGATATGTTACGGTAAAGGCCCGAATACTGGTAAAACCTAGCAGGGCCGTCTTAAGAGCTTCGTGGGCCTCAGGGCCAAGTGATTTTTTTGATGCCCTACGAGGCAAATCGCCGAAAATTTCAACCAGATCTCATTTTGTGAGGGCCTCTCCCCTTCTCTTGAGGCCCTCGGCATGGCCCGGTATATTACTTCCTAGAGAGGTTCTAGGAGAATCTAGGGAAGTAATGGCCATTCCCGGGTGGGGCCCCATGCTTTAAGATGGCACTGAAACCTAGGTTTCACCGATAAGACCTAGGCAAGTTGGTAAAAATCAGAAAAACACTTGAAAGGTTTTCATTTCGAACTTTTGTCAAAAAATTATAATTAGTCAACAATTATAAATTAATTAACCACCATATGAGCATATTAGTTCCGAACACTAATTAAGTAATTAATAATTTTTTACTAAAACTAATAAGTTCATGATCATGAACTTATTAGTTTTTGATGCTCAGTAATTGATTATTAATTAATACTCAATTCTTCGATACATAATTATAACTGAGTAATATTTTAGTAATCAATGTCACTTATTAAGTTAATTATTTAATAAGTGATTATTATTTAGTTACTAATTACCTAATAATCATATATAAGTATATTTAATAAAAACACTTTTATTTTTTTTATGACGATTGGTTGCTCGAGTTGATCCGCAACCTCACACAGCATGCGCATCATGAACCCGCAACATTCCGGGTCGCCCAAGGTAATCCGTCGGCGGTATCGAGACTAGAACTTAAGCACAAGGGCACGTAAATTTTTTTCGACGTTGCAATAAACGTTAGAAAAGTTAGCGACCGTGTTTAAAATTGGCGCATATTCTGCAGAGAATAACTTGAATTCGGAACCCCTATTGCCATCTACCAGCGAACTAGATAACTTTGATGTACATTTTAAATGGCTTATTCGTCGCTAGATGTTAGCACGTGTTCTATTGATCTTCAAATCTGTTCACGTGATCACCGGGCAGCAGTGTTCATACTAATTCCCTTCTATAAGGTTTGGATAAAATTTAAAATCAAAGATAGGACACGAACATGTATGCTTTTCTGTTTGGTTTATTCAAAATCCGATTCGATTCTAAACAAATGATAGTAACTTCACTGCAAAAAATAACCGTATTTCCTCAGTCACAAACAAGTCAACCCAGCAGAAATCGAAACTTACACGATTCGATCATAAACATTCACAGAACATTCATGAAAAAGCAGTGTTTAAATTAATTTTCATAAAAGAAAACCGAACAAAATCAAACCTTTTGTCAAATCACAATCAGATGGACTCTAAATAACCAGACGTATGGTAACTGTCATTTTTGAGATGAAGGGTCGTATTCATGACGTCATATTTATTATGAATTCGTGATAACCAATCACAGAAAGGCTAGGAAAAACAAGTCAAAGTCGTACCGTTCGTTCAGTATTTTTGAGAATTGAAACCGGCGCATAAGCGAAACTTTGTAGTACTAAAGGTATAATTAATTAATAAATGTTCTGTTTTTCATTGAGGGGGGATCTCTGTGGTGTGTAACAACGAAGGGATAACAGGTTCATTTGTGTATTTCTTTTTATTTAGTTCGAGTAAAATATAAATTACCTATAGTTTCTCTTAATTTCTCTTCATTTACAAATAGTATATGTAAATGCTCATAAGCTTAAAATTATGCCCGAGTTCCGTAAGTGAGGTTGCAAATTAGCGATTTGTAATTGCATACATAATTTTTTAGTTCGCCAAACATCCTCAACATCGTGCAAATTGAAAATGGTCGTTGAAATAAACAGCTAGAGTATGGATCCCTTTTCAAAAACAATCGCGATGTGTTGGAGATCTTTCTTCCAGGAGAACAACATGTGAAAGCTTGAAGAGTAAGCCAAGAGTGGAACAGAGTCATGCTTTATTCTGATGGTTTTTTCTCGCCAAAGGGGGGGGGGGAAACCCCAGCAGTGAAAATGATAAAAACGGTAACACAAAACATTCTTAGGCCTGCGATAGCCACCCGCTGCTTCATTTTCTTTGTAGCACACAGTTGCGGAAACTTTTCAATTTCATCCTAATAGTTCAGAGTTGAAGCGTTCTTTTGTTCCGTTAAAAAGTTCCTAAGTATTTTCAAAGCTTCTGAAACTTGATTTTCCCAAAACATTGGGTAAAAAAGTTGGCTTCTTATTCATCATCTGATTCTGCCACAGTGCCATCTATGATCTTAAATTGTTACAACAGCTTTTGAAGACAACGACAAGCTGACTCAGAAATAAGAGTGTGTGCATGTAACTTCCCCTCTCCCCTCAACACAAACTCAAGGGCAATAAAGTCCTCTCCCCAATGACAAGATCGTGCCCCCCCCCCCCCCCCCCGTTGGCTAGCGCATTAACGACATTTACCCAACCATTGCCTTGACAGAGTTTGTCTACAAAGCATATCTTTTTTATTCAGGTTGATAAATCACATTCAGCGATCTTCCATTTAAAAGGCTCACATGAAGCATATTTTTTAACATTATATTGCCATAGAGAATGATGGAGTTCAAGAATTCCTTTCACATTCACCAGAGTTTCATGTTAAGTGGGTTCAAGTTAATGAGGTTCTCCTGTATTTGGTTTACTACTCAGAATGTGTGTTCTGAGTGAATGTGTGGCCCTAATGTATCTATGTTGTAGAGTTGTGCTTGTTTCATGTTCATGCTGCCATGAACATTTTCTGCTGTCTTACATTTTCTGAAGTAAAGATGGAAATGCTTGAATTTTCATGTTATGTCAGTATCGTGCTGTAGGTCTGCCTGCTCTCTGCGGAGAGACTTTTTAAATGGTAGACTGACTCACATTCGCGTCTCAAACCTGGAAAACTGCAGAAAACCAACCTCAGCCAACCACCACTGTGCCATCAATGGCGGTTCAAACCCGGATCCCCAGGATGAGAGTCCAGCACGACCACACAGCAGCCATTGCATCTACTAGCTGAGAATCAGATAAACAATGTATATGTATCAGTTTATGAAAAAGTAGATCCCAGGGGGTAAAATTTCAATGACTTAATTGCCCATTTTTCTCCATATTACTTATGGCTGATACAAATCGGCATAATTTTACAAGTACAGCTTATACACCAGAGAGCTTTTGCTGGTGCTGCCCAAGACACTGCAGCTGACCATTGTGTTGGCCCTTGAATAGTGAGGAGTTGGCTACCATTGATCTACATCATAAACAAACATGCATACTCATATGTGTATGTAGGTGAATCAAACATTCCAGTCATTATTGCAGAAAAGGAAATAGCAAAACTGGAAATGCCAAAAAATATAAAATATGAAACCATTAGTGACCAATAGTAAAAATTGGTTAATAATATCAGAACAAAAATAGAAAAGCTGTAGAAGCTCATGTTGAACATGTGAATGTGATCAAACGTTGAAGGTTGTTTTTTCTTTGTTCTAGAAAATGGCAGAGTCACCATCTCACAAAACCAGGCGCTGTAAGAGTGTCAAGCCAGCAAAACTTCCTCATCTGTCTGGTTTCAAGAAAGCAATATGGTCTGTTAGGTGAGCTATGTCTATATTAGATTTTCTTAAGCAGTAACTCGGCAATTTCTAAAGTAATTTGTTTGAAATGCATGGAAACTTGACATATGAGTTTGGTAGTAAATACTATATTGAAGTTAGTGAAAGGGGGTGGTGGTAGAAATAGGACATTTGCTGTCATCGTGCTGCCTTTTTCTGTGTGCATGGCAATGTATTGCAAAATATTATAGTAAATTCCGTTTTTGTTCCAAACTTGCAAACAACTAGTCTCTAGACAAGCTTCGTTATAATACAATTCACCCTCTTTCAGTGTTTGCTCATGCACTTCTCCAAAGTTCTTCAATCTCAAGGGAGGAACGGCAAAAATTGTTTTCTTGCATTTATTGATGTGCTTGGGATCTTATTGTATTGACTGCTGCATAAGACTATGCAGCACAGTGTGGAAAACAAATATGTAGTAAAACTTTGGATTATAATTAACTCGGCTTACATGAGTTTATACGTTTTTTGCCAGATAAATAAAAGTTTTCAAATTTTTCAACAGATTTTGATTTAATGAATGAGATATTTCTTGCTATACAAGTAGTATGCATACCAAAGATGTGTGTGTGAGCGCTATAACTTTGCATATTCACCTTTTCTGTTGAGCGTCCCATGATCGCGACTACAAAGAAGCCATTTTGCTTTCTCTGACTATGGGCAATACTGTGCTGGCGAGTCAAGGGACCAGGCTCAAGCATTTTTTGGGGGTCTTTGTTATTATTTTAATGATAAATACATTGTATATGCATATATATATTAACGAAACCCTTTAATAGGTAAGGGTTAATTAAGGGACCCCCTGTGTGATTTAGGCCTATTAAGATGTCGCTAACTGCAGGAGTGACATTCTTGACACAAGCTCATGAAAGACTGACTCACCCTCTTGTTGGGTGTTAATGCAAGCGGGGATTCCAAAGTGAAACCCTTTGCTTTTCTATATCATTATGTAAATACTCCAGCCTTTAATTTAAAATAAGTAAAACATACAATAGTTCAGTAGACCAATTTGCACTATATCTTCAGGAAGAAAGAAATGTTACTGGTGTGCAGGGAACAGTTGTAGAACGAATCATTCAAGTTTCTATTATTTCTTATGGCCAAGTTTGATTTGATATACAAGTGTTTCAGATCAAGCGCATTCATAGAATGAATTATGCTCATAAACTGAAGTTCCACTGTATGTATCTGTGAGCTTAATCCCTTAACTGCCTAGGGAGTCTGTGCTTTAACCACTATGGGTGTATTTACACAGCTTTACTATTTCTGATTGGAAAAGGGTGGCACTGTGGAGTAGATCGTGTGAGATTTCAGTGGCAGTTAAGGAGTTAATATAGGCACAGTGGGAGTTCAGTTCAAACTGCCTACGCTCCATCGCAGTACCAATTCAGCAAGCAAGCAAAACTATGTTTTTAAAATGCAAACAGCATAGCAGATTTTAGGTCAAGAAATACTCTTAATTTCATACAGCAACTAATTTTTCGATCCATTTAAATCTTCACAAACCATCACCAACTGACGATTTACGACCAACCAATTTAAACTTACATAGTAACCAACAACTTATAAAAAAAAGTAGTTCATGAGATTTTTTTTAAAATTCATACTCTCTTGCTTAACATTGTTTTTCCAGAGAAATGCGAGCACTCGCTGATGGTCTTGAGAAGTATGGTTTTGGAAACTTATCCAAGCTCGCAGATGCAGTTGGTACAAGGTCTGAAAATGAAGTGAAGTATATATCATTGTTATTATGTTTGCTTATGTAAGATGATCATTAATATATGATTGAATCTCCAGTTTTGGATCCATTTGTAGATCCAATTTAAACATGTGATTTGGTTAATATTTTTGAAATCCGTAAGAGAGTCAACAGATGTGATCAATGGACTTTTCTAGGTAAGTAAAACATAGAGAAATGTTCATTGATTGAATCATCTGAATGAATCTTGTAATGCGGTGACAAATAGCCTCTAATAGTGTTGTACAACACTATGTATCAAAAGTTTGTAGAATCTCGGGAAAAGTTGTTTTTCAGACTAATGAAAACAAATGCATAAATATGTGAAAAATATTGTATAACAGACCAGATGTGATTGGTATTTAACAACTCATTCGAAAGGGAAAAACATTTTTATACCAGAATAGAAAACAAATACAAATGAAGGCTGTCCCAAAAAATGAGAGCATAATCAAATACACAATGATTTCTGACCAATATGTGTTAATTTATAACTGATAATTTTTCTATTATTACGAATAACATCAAACAAGTGATCTTCCATTGAAAGAACTAAACTTTTTAAGAGTTTCTGGTCCAAATACCATTCAGTTTCTACAGTATGTTTCAAGGCATTTAATGAGCTGAAGTGTCGCCCATTACAGTTATACTTTATGAGTCACTAGCAAAAATACCTGACGCTTCCTTGGTTCTCTTCAATTACTGGGAGGATTGGAAAAGTGACAAGCAATTGTAAAGGAATAAACTGTTATAATGGCAGCATTAAAGATGTGACAAACAAAATATGTAAACGCATATACACGTCTGAAACGCATTGTTGGGAACCATGGTAACCAAAGTAAACTTTCTGAAAGTGATTGTTCAGGCCCCAAAATCATTGTTGCCCGACAGTTTTTTTGCTCATTTTGGGCATTTGCCCAGCTCTCACGAACTTTTAAAGTAGCCTATGGTTCAATCCCAGTCCTGTTTGGTATATATTCAAAATCTGGCAACGATCTGTCTAAAACTAGATTTGTATAAAGAACATACATACATACAGACATATTTTCACATTTATATATAAGATTATGCTCCACACACTTTCTATGTAGTTGATATCAGTTGAATGAAAATTCCTAAAACCACAAGTTCCCCCACCTCCACTAAAATTTTACCGAAAAGAATGAAATTATTTTCTTGTGTTTCTGTGTATTTCTGTCACATTATATGCATTAAAGTAACTATGTACAGTGAAACCTGTCCGTAACAGAATAATATAACTGAAATAATATTTCGTTTTAGACATTTCCATTTTATAAAAGTGAAAATCAAAGCACTAATTTTTGAACAGACTATATTTTGATTCCCTCTTAGACAAGTTTCACTAGTATTAATTTAACACAAAGGTTATACAGAAAACAACGAGAGTCTATAAACTTTTAGGACATTGCATTTACAGTCGAATCTTGTGGTAAAAAAACTCCAAGAGACCAGAGAAATCACTTCATTATAACGAAATTTTGTTATAAAGGAATTCCAGGTTTTTTCATTGTTCCTATGTAAACTTACCTGAGGGATTAGAAAAGTGTGCATTAAAACAAATTTTTTTTACTGTAACAGTATTCGTAAAAATTAGATTAGACTATTCCTATTTTTAAATAAACAAATGCTCGTAGCTGTGTTCCATTCACAAAGCTGTATGAAATTCAACGGGCTACATTGTAAAAATGTGTCAGAACTTTTTGAAATTCATTTTTACTTTCAGGTGTTTCATGCTAAAATGGTCCGACAGAGTTTTCAAGAAAAACGCAGCTAGCAATGAGAATCCCTTGTACAAGCTGTTCTCGAAGAAACATTCCAATGACTTCAAAGAAATCAAGGGGTTCCCACCCATAGCTCTTTGGAGGAAAGCAGTCACAAATTTTATCCAGCCCAGGTTCAAGGGCACCAACTACAGTAGCGTCTTTGCCGAGGTAAGAAACTCATTATATTTAAATGCTTCTGAAATGTTGTCACAAAAATAATTTTCATTCATTATTATTGCTGTATTATTAGTCTACATGTATATGAAAGTGATAAATTCCCAAGATGGCAGTACTGAAGGTGAAAAAATCATATGATAAGGTTTTAAAATTTGGTTTGTAACAATGACATACAGAAAAGATGATACCGTATCTGTGCTAGGTAACTTGGCTAACATCCCAAAGTGCTGAGCTTGAGGAGGTACTGGGCTGGACATTGAATAGAGAGAGACAATTTATTTGATTATTTTACAACATCCTTGATAAACAAAAATAATAGACTTTATATTCATTTAAAATAGAGTTTTGGCATGCAGGCCAGTAGGATGCTTACACACGCTCACAGACTTAAGGCAATCCTAGTTCTCCCCCCCCCCTCAACTTGTTTGTCATATGATTATGACATAACAGGCACCTTATGGGGTCTAGTCCTACACATATAGTGTTACTGCCAGAGCCCGAAGAGTTTTGGCCAAAGTCTGACTAAACATTTCTGCAATGATGATTTGTGAAGTGAGTAGAAATCCCTGTCTAATGTTCAATGTGCTGAAGTAAAATGGTCCGGTAGGCCCCAAATCCATTTTTTTTATCTCTCATGTGTGATGCAGGGCTATATATAGTAGCTGTATTGGATTAACTCCATATGACGAGAGAGAGAGAAATTTGTTAATAATATAGACATAGTTTTATCTGTCAAATTTTGAAAGAAAGAAATTATTACAGCATCGTGACTGCAATATGATGGGTTGCTATAGCTGACATGGACATAATTATCACGAAAAATGTCAACTTGGCGATGACCTTGCAGAATCACGTCTTCTCTGTGTACTTCCCAGGGGCTCCTTGGCTATTCAAATACCATGAAATAGTCAGTGAGGTGGATAAATAAATTTAAAAAAAAGGCCTACAGTGTTTGGCCAAACAAATTATATAGATTAAAAAGGGCCCCACAAGGTTTAAAACCACTGATATACAGGGGTCCAAGGGTGTAGGGGATGTGTTACATTGTAATTCATGAATTATTGAAGGCGGAGATCCTCGAGTATTCAAACTCTGGTGTTCCGGCAAGCATAGGTAAAACGATGTTCATGACGAACAGAAGAAAGATAGTCTGCCTGTGATCTCTGGCGAAACACTTGAATTGAAGGATCGGGGGTAACAATTTGTGGAAATTACAGTCTCATACTAAAGGAATCAAATGGGTGTTTTGTAGAAATATCCAACATAATTGTCTTTATGAAGCTGTTACTGTAACATTTGTGTGTGCTGAGTGCCCAAAATTCTAGTGGATGAAGGCAAAAAAGAATGGGGGGGCTTCACACTCGAATATTCCCCACACATTACGAACATGTTTATTACTAGTTTCTCAACAGGTGACAGATTTCTATGACACTGTAATACGGAAACTAATTCATAGTCTTAAGAAATTTTTAATTTAAAAGATTTTAATTTGAACAATTAATTTTGAATAGTGTATGAGAACCAGTAAATAATTTCCAGTGAACATTTTTTTTTATTATTTCAAAAAAATTTGCAAATAAAAATGCTTGTAGCAGTTGTATCCGAAATGTCTTAAACATGCCTCAAATGAGTTTTGTTTTACTGTGTTTTTGTTCTGTTTCTTTTAAAGTTGTTTCGAGTCTTTGCCAAAGAGGAGGAGCCATATCAGTATGAAGGTTTCCCGAACTTTAAGGATGTCTATGAGTATTTAGCAGATACTTTGGAAGGAAATATTCCTCCCGTGCCTTCGGCAATGACCAACGTAGTTCTCAATTATCTGTATACAGATATGAAACAATTCATGAACAAGAAGAATTTGAGTATGGAAAGAGAGTTTTTTAAAAGTAATTCTTCTACTTATTGATTTATTAATGATGATTATTAAGATTAAGGTATGATTAAATATTCGGCAGCTAGTCGATTATGGAAATGACCATATAGCACTTTGTCAAGTAGGCTCAATTCAGAGTTTTTGATGGCAGTCTGGTGCTCCAATCGTGCTTGTGATTTAAGTGTTCTTTTTCTTTTTTTGTCAAAATGATCCCACGTATAAGGCTCAGCTAGTTTTGTCATTGCCGATCGACAGTTGTCCCGAGAACCAAACCAGTACCGATAGTGCATTTGGTACACAGATTTAATATTTATTTGTAGAGCATCTTCAAGAAATGAATCCACACTCAGAGAGAGAGAGAGAGAGAAGCATCAGACCTGCCAACTCTCCAGATTCAAGTCTGAGACTGGATTTTTTTGCCTGGCTCTCCAGATTTTAGCAGAAAATAAGATTTTGAAGAAAATTCTTTTTGATTTCTTTTAGATAGAAATTTTTTGGATATTCCTTGATCTTTCACGGTATCGTGACATCAATGACTATGATTGCTGTTGAGAAAAGCACCTATAGAGAACATCCGTAGTTTGCAGAACCTACCTACCCAGTTGAAGACGTCACTTCCGTCAGGCCCCAAAGCATAGTATGCCGAAATCTGTGACAAATCTAGAAAAATGTTAAGGAAAATGTAAAAAAAAACCAATTTTATTGGAAATTTTACTGCAGAACATTTATGTTAGCTGAGGGCTCATTGCAGAACAATGCAAAACATTCAGCTTTTTGGCTGTTGAGTAGCCATCAAAAAACCCACTCTGGAGAAGCTCCGGATTTCTAGATTCCAAAAGTTGGCACATCTGTGTACGTTCTTATCATGGCAATAAAATTAAATGTATAGCATGCTTGCCAGATTTTCAAGTAAATTGCCGGATTTTTGTGAGAAAATTACAGGATTTTTACCTTTGAAGGTTGGCAGATCTGGAAGCTGTGCAGCAAACCAATCTCACATTGATAAAAAATTGAATTTGTTTATTTCATAAATAAAAAAATTAAAAATGTAAGATTCAAGTTAAAATAAGTCAGTGGTGGCCAACATTGTTAGCATGTATCAACACTGTGAATATTATATGTACCACTCACCAACGTGAGAACTTTCATGTGTTCAATATCCAGCATATCATCTCTACAAATACAATATTAACTCATATAAGATGATCTCTCATAAGAGGAGGTATGATTTTAGAGAGTAACATATATAAGTATATAAACTATATTTATTAATTCAACTCCTTATTTTGTTTATTCACAGGTAATGACATAAGATTTTTATGGTGAGATGGTGGAAGTCGGGCCAGTGTCATCCGAAAAAATATTTTTTAAGATGAATTTCACTCATCCCCAAAATTTCAAGGGGTAGTGTTGTAAGAAGAGGGGTTATTTTTTTCTTTTTTTATGAAAAACATGGAAATAACACTATTAAAAAAATTACCTGCAATTCAAAGCATTTTCTCGCAACAAAATTTCAGCGGAATAATATTGAATTTTTAATGCCTGAATCATGCATCTAAAATGTGTATTGGCGAACACCGGTCAGGGTATTATTTTACAGGGGATTTCTGAATAAATTCCTGGAGGGTTCTTAGTAGGTTACAAACTGTGGTCACTTGAGCACCCTATGTTTGGTTGACTCCACTGGTGGGATCCTGTGTCTGGCCTAGGGTCCTAAATAAACAGAGGAGGGGGGTCAAAAATTCACAAATTCTAAAATTATGTCTTTCATGAATTGTGAATTTTCATTAATTCTGAAACTGCTGCTTCTCATTAGTTTTGATTTATTTTTTTCATAAATTTTTAATTTTTTTTATTCATTAACCTAATTTTCAATTAGTTTACTCTGTGATTAAAATTCTTTTCCTCAATACTGAATGTTCAATGAAGCAGGAATTATAATTTTTCAATCAGTCAAAACTATCGCTAGTTCTGGAGTTATTTCTTAAATTAATTCCTACTTTTCATTTTACTTCTTCATTGAAACCTCAAAAACTCCACCCCTCACCTCTACTTCCAAATCTACATCCTTCCCGTACTCTCATATGCCTGTGAAATCGGGGACCCCCATACTCTCTCATAGACAAATTGGAATCTATTCAAAATAAATCCACCCACTTCATTCTTAACTGTTGGTCATCCTCCGCCACTGAACTGAAGCGGCAACTCAATATGCAACCATTTTTCACCTGTAGATATATCTCTCGATTAACTTTCTTGTTCAAAATCCTTCATGGCCATTTTCATATTGACACTTCCAATTTTCTAACTCCAGCTTCATACTTTTCAAAAAGAATTAACCATTCACAAAAATTGAAACCCATCTTTGCATCCACAGATTGTTTCAAATTTAGTTTCTTTCCTCGAACAGTAACTGACTGGAACAACCTCCTACCAAACATTATATATATATATATTGATTATACAATCATCTCTGTCAAACTTCACCACTGCATTCCCTTGTATAGGCCTCAACCAAGCAATATTGTGTAAATAAATACAGTATATATTGAAAAAAAATCTGAATTTCTTGGTGCAGATTGTATACTGCTACGCCTCATCTCCTGATTTTTTTCTTGCAGACGTCGATATAGAAATTTATATTTTTTTAAAACTAATTTGTTAAATAATACTTTTCCTAAGATTTATAGGTGGCAAAAAGATACACACACAAATAGGGAAATCTACATTTTTTCCTACAGAAGCGCAGGACAAACATCTCTTCCATTCCTTATGATTTCATTATTTATAAATACAGTATTCACATGCAGATTATATGGCACTGTGGATATATGGTGCCATTCAGTGATGTTTTTTTTTTCTCAGAGCAGCAAAATTTGCATATGCAGATTATATACAAGAAAATATAGGTTTTGTCTTGAAAATTGCTATTTTGACTCGCATTTCTTTATACTTTCAATATCACCACTGATTTATACAACAGCTTTGAAACTTGCCAATCTGGTTTTGTGGCAGAATTCATCACACTAACATGAAAAAAAATCATTTAAAATGACAATTCTCACACAATGATACAACAGTACACAAAAATTGTCTATCTTCAGATTTTATTTCCAAATTTCAATTTTTGTGGAAAACTTTTGTGCCATATGCTGTTCACACTCTCAATTCAAGTTTTATTTACAGATGTTTGTTTTTATTTTTCATTTGAATCGCCCAACAAGAAAAAGCATTACAGTCATGACTACCATTGTTATATGTTCTTCCTTTGTTTTTATAGATTTCATGGGTCCTCATAAATTTGTACCTTCAGGTGATTTGAAGCCTGGGGATTTGAAAATCTTACAGCAACTACTAAATGGTAAGTGTAATGAACCCAAGTATTTTGGAGTCACAGTATTTATTAAAAGGAAACAAGGCTCTCTCTCCACATGAAATACCTATGTAAGAAGTTTTTTCTGCAATATTACTACAAGTTCTTCTCATTCATACATTTCAACACATCCAAAATTATTCATATAACTCTATTATTATTTTGTTTGCTGTTCATGCATTCAATGTATCTGTATGCTGGAGGTAAAGGGCACCATGTAACAAAAGGGTAATATTACAGGAGATCTGTGTAAAGAGTTTCTTTAGCATGCCTTTCTATGGAGCTTGCTTGTTTCATAAAGAATATATTTATTGAAATATGACTTGATGTCCCATACCTATGTGTAGTGTAATGGAAGTACCGCAAATTAGTAAGGTTATCCTAATTGACGAAAATGGACCTTTATCTCTTATATACAGGGTGTAACTAAACCAATGGTCAGAACTGTTAGGGGTGATGGAACTTGCAAGACAAACATTTTTCATCCATACAATGTGGAGTCTGAAAAATGAGTCAGTCGTGAGAGGGTACTTTCTCTGAAATAGATGAAACAGTGCCTTTCGTAGAATCTGTTATTCAGCTGCTAACCTTAACTGACGTGGCTGGCACCTGTATTGCAGCTGTTGGTTGCTTGTTTGAGCATTTTGTTTGTTTTAAAGGTTTCAATAATAAATTTATTATTGAAATAACTACAATAAGAGAATCTTTAAAGATTCTTTTTTTTTTACAAATACAAATACACAAATACAAATACAATTATCCCTTGTTTCCTATATACAATTATACAATTATCCTTTATTATTTCCGACCCCACATTGTATGATGAAAGTTGCTTGTTTTTGTGAATTCTATCTCCCCTTAAGTTCTGACCATCGGTTTAGTTACATCCTGTATATATTATCCATTAACCCCACCTCCAGAATAACTTTGAAGCATAACCTTTTTTTGTAAAATTTACATCAACACCATGCTCCTAATGCTTCTGATTTACCCAGAAGCCATCCAATTCTTAGCCTTATTGAAATTTTCCAGTCAAAAGCCAGATTCTTCCAATTTTCCATATCTTTTTGAAAAATCCCTAAAAATACTCAAGTTGTGTTTTGCAAAGATGAAAATCCCTAGGTGTTTGCATTCGTAGGATGACCATGTTTCTTTAAGAAAAATGTGAGAAATTAGGATCCCAAATATAGCATATTACTGAGTGTTGCTAAAAATAATGTCAAAAGTGAGCAGCAGAATTGCCGATTGCTATCAAAATCAGTGAAAAAATTTGCCAAAGACAGGACATCAAGCCCTGCTGCAAATCAGAGTGGATTGAAATTAATTCCATACAAAAAATGTTTGGGGCAGGAGACATGACAAATATTGTAGATGAAAATATTCATAATAATCCAAATATAATTTATAAATGTTGACAGAATAACTTCAGTGCTTCATTTCAATAAAAAATATGAATTCAAGTAGGCTTCGTTGAAAATACAGAAAGAAAAAGCCAAAATCATAGAGTAGCCAAAATCATAGGAAAGTACAGGAATGTCTCAGGTAAACAGGTCATATGGTCACCCCCTATACAATCTCCCTCCCGAAAATCCTGGATTTCCCATTTATTTGTAAGATGTTTTCATCAGCAAAGTGTGTGGCGTCATGTGGCAATCTATAGATTTTTGAAGTCTAGGGCAGGACATTGGCACCCATGCATATCTTATAAAAATTGCTTTTAAGCAAAAACTTTTTTATTCAATAAATGTGATTCGTTTCTGTGTATTAAATGATAATAACTCATGTCAGCCAGAGCTGACCTTCTCTGAAAAATGTAAGTGGTACATAAGGTCTGTGCTGGGAATAAGGTACATTCAAGTATTATGGCAGCATCGATGTGGTGGGAGGGGGTTTCTGATTAGCTGACTTTTGATGACAAAAGAGGGATTTGAATGATGCTCACGTCATCAACCACCCTTTATAAAACTATGAAATATTCTTAACGACATCTTAGTCATTGTGCCAAAAACAAAAAAAACCTTTCACTAGTTTGTAGGCACCTGCACTAGCATTTAACACGCTCCGTATTGTCAAGTCCTCTACACAGCAGCTTTAGTTATCTCTAAATGTTCTGAGGATCCTTCAAGTGATCTGGAAATGTGTCGTGGCCTGCTTAAATGCTCTGGAACTGTGCCACGCATCACTCAAGTGATCCGTAAGTATGGTGCATATCACTAATGTAATCTGGGAATGAGCTGTGGATAACTTGAGTGATGTAGAACTACACTGGGGGCCGCTTAAGTGCTCTAAAACTGTGGCAAGAGAAACTATCACTCAAGAGATCTCTAAATGACCCAAGGACCGCTTAAGTGTTCTGGAACTGTGCCACGCATCACTCAAGTGATCCGTAAGTATGGTGCATATCACTAATGTAATCTGGGAATGAGCTGTGGATAACTTGAGTGATGTAGAACTACACTGGGGGCCGCTTAAGTGCTCTAAAACTGTGGCAAGAGAAACTGTCACTCAAGAGATCTCTAAATGACCCAAGGACCGCTTAAGTGTTCTGGAACTGTGTCGTTGGTCATTCAAGTGATCTGTGAATCTGCCACAGACCTACTTGAGTGATCTGAAAATGTGCCACAGGCAGCTTAAATGTTCTGGAATTTTTGCCACAGGTCACTTAAATGCTCTATAATTCTGCCATGGGTCACTTAAGCAATCTGTTAATGTGCCATATAATTCATTTTTCCTCCTCCCCCCCCCCCATCTCTTTCCTCTTGGAATCTTCCAATACTGGACAGAGGGTGTACAGGTCTTAATTATTTTCTTTGCTTCAAATGTTATTAGACATTTTTCTAGTGCAACAAATACTCCAGTTGCAGAAACTGTTGCATTCCACAAAGAGAAGAATGTTGTTATACAATCAAATTGTATGTGCATAAACAGTTAACTATAGATGCACATTGCACAAAAGTAGTTCCAAGATAAAATAAAGGTTAATTTTTTCTTTTGTTTTTTCTCCTTATATATATATATATGTTTCTAGTGCAAAAAAACTAAAATTTTTGTTTGTAATGAGAAGTCCATTGTATTAACAATTTTCCCTCTGTGAACTGTCATTATAATAGACTTTTACGGTATTTACTAATTTATTTAGACAAACATACTAGTTATGATTTTATTTTATATCTCTTTCTTTCCCTCTAAGAGGACGATGATGTTAGCCTTAAAGATGAGGATAAAATGGATGAAGCTGAAAATGAGGATGAAATTGATGAAGCTGAAGATAAGGACAAAATGAATGAAGATAAAGGTAAAATGGATGGAGCTGAAGATAAGGATAAAATGGATGAAGCTGGTCCATCCACTGGTGAATGCAGCAGTCAAGCTTCTGGCATGGATGTTCCAGTTGTAGATGGTCCATCTTGTTCCTCTGATTCGAAAAGACTTGGGGATCATACTGATGAATCTAGTTCTGGATCGTCATTGGCGGATGAACAAGCATTGGACGAGAAGGACAATCCAGTCGTCTCGTTTGATTTCCTGTTGAGAGAACATCCTAAAGATGTTGATTACATCCCAAGGGGAGAGACCATTGAAGTGCCGGCACATCTGTATCACTTGTACAAGTTTCATCAGAAAATACAGGAGAGCATTAATCCAATGATAGTGCCAGTTTGGATGCAGGAGCAGGAACAAAAAATGATAAAGGAGTACTATGAAGACATTGACTCTCACTCCTGCGTTAAAAGCGAGACACCACAAATGTCATGCTGACATTTGAATCTCAGCCCCCATTTGGCATTTCCAAAGTGCATTATTCGAAACTAAAATTTTGACAGTGTTTTCACGAAGAGTCATGTGATTCCTACTAGTGGTATGGTGGTGTTTTTTTTCTCTTCTTCTGTACTTTTATATTTTAAAAAGCTGGCCAGTTGCAAAACTTAGCGCCATCCGGATTCTTTTACAGGGAAGTGAAAAATATATATATTTGTATTTTTTGTGTGTGTGTGTGTGTGTGCGTGCGTGCGTGCGTGCGTGCGTGCGCTGACTGCTTGAAATTTGGCATTTTAATGTAAGAGTTTATTCAGACTTTGATTTCATGAGCAGTTTTCCTGAATTTATTATAGTTTTTGTGTTGATTAGCAATTTTGTTTGGGTTTATAGAGTTTGCTGCTGTGCAAAAGATTTATCAAGTTTGGCAAAAGTAGGGTTTCATATTAGTTTCTGTTCTTTTTTTTAAAAAAAAAACATCAGAAAATATTTTATAAAATACAGTTTTATTATATAAAATAAAAGTTAAAACGTCACTATTTCTCATTATTTACAGAATGTTTTTTAGCAATATTGATGATGCTTTTTCAACATCCAATCATTGTCTTTATTTTTTAAACAGTAAGAAAGAGAGGGTTTGATGTTAGTAGATGTGCCATCAGCTGTGTAGCTACAGTGGAACAATGTCTTCATTTTAACCGCCCCCACCTCCCGCTAGCTCGTTGAAGTCATTATCAGGATCCAACTCCTTGTCTGATTGGTCATTTCTCCCTTGCTCAAGCAGGTGTTCATAAAATCTCAAGTTCCTCTTCATCCCCCCATTTTTCACTATACATTTAATATCTCATAATTTAGCACTCTTAAATATGTTTCCTAGAGCAGCAATTTTGGGCTGAAAATGTGCAAAGGATGAATTTTTCTTCAGAATGTTCTTGGGCTGTCCAACGTTAGCATTGTAGAAAAACTAATGTAACTTGTAACTTAGGGTGTCTCACTCTTTCCTTTGGTGAGGATTATTCGCTTACATGCTAAAAAAAACAATGTCATGCACCTGGCAATTTTGACGATACCTTTGTCATGTTTTTCCAGTCATAAGCAGGACAATCCCTAATTTGAAATTACTTTGGAAGAAATAACTGAAAGGACGATAAAATCACTTTGAGTAATACTACATGAATGAACCAGCAGTACAGAAAAAAGAGGATAACCCTCTTGTGCGAAACAGTGTTGCCACTCTCTTGCAGCATTACCAACACAAAAAATGTGTGAAAAGTATTGATAGGAGGCGGATGATATGGAAAAGAACAAGAGAAAGAAAAAAGAGCCATGGTGATATGGAAAAGAACAAGAGAAAGAAAAAAGAGCCAGGATTTAATGAGTTTTGCAGCTAAACCAAATACATACAGGTGAGGATATAACTCATGATGCAGGTTGAATAGAACTTTAACGAGTTATGCAGCAGTTTGCAAAAAAGATTTACACATAGATGGTATTTTTCGGCCTGAAATATACTGAGAAATTGAATTTTCTGGATGTTATGCAAAACTGATATTTCGAAAGAAAAGTGATTTGTCTCCTCCGGGAATCGAACCCGGATCCCCCTTGCATACCGGGCAAGTGCACTAATGCGTGTTATAAGGAATTGAAAAGTGTCTCTGGTGGATTGGTTAGCGCACTTGCCCGGTATGCAAGGGGGGGTCGGGTTCGATTCCTGGAGGGGACAAATCATTTTTCTTTTCCAAATATCAGTTTCTGCATAAAAATCAATTTCTCAGTAGATTTATACAGAGTTTTGCAGCGATATTGGATTTTTAAACCTCATTTTTTTCGAAGGTTTAGAAATGTTTTGTGAGTTTTTGATCTACAGGATCCCACAGAGGTTAGTTCAGTGAACAAAATGACATGAAAATCCTGATTATAGACTTTTGCAACTGGCCGACTCATTTCATAAAAATTTTTTAAGCAAGTAGAGAGTCTTTGTATACCGCAATTTTTTCCTTTTAAATATTCTCTACAGATTTGCTTGAAAAGTCGGAAGGAAAAAGTTGTAGTTTTGGTTTTGCCGATTGTGTAGAATTTTTAATTTGCATTATATGTGTAAAGATATGTTTTAACCTCATTCTTTGCATGGAGGTTATCTTTATTATTATCATTTTTCCCACTTTCCATGTTTGATATTAGTCTAATACCGTTACAGCGGAAAAAAAATCTCATTTTAACAAATTCTTTTCTAAGGATTTTAGAATAATTCCTATGTAATAATTCTTTAGAATAAAATTTCTATGTAAATTTATCTGGATTAGAAATCTCCCAGATAAATTTACATAGGAATAAAACTTGGAATTTCGTTATAACGAAGTGATTTTTCTGGTCTCTTGGAGTTCGTTATAACAGGATTCGACTGTACCTTGTTATTAATTTTTAGTTTTACTGTTATTTCTAAAGGGCTTGCCTTTTCTGTACGCATGTGAGTGCGGAGTGAGTGCTTTTCCCAAAAAATTGTTCAGAAACTATTAAATGTGTTTTATTTCTCCAGAAGTTTAATTATTTCTTATGGATTTTTTTCATATTACAGTAAAGCCGGGTTTTTCTAGGAGCAGAATTTCTGCAGCGTGTGCAGTGTAAAAATGTTGATTGGTTAAAAACCTGAAATTCAAGGTTTTTTTTTACCAATCAGTGTTTTCACTCTGCACACAGCCCAGAAATTATGCTGCTTGGAAAACCCGACTTAACACCACCTCTAATGGCTACCTCTGAACGGCCATGCTTTATTCAAACCGAACACGTCTCATAGACTTAACATTACTTGTACTGTATTTTCCTGCGTATAATCTGCTGTGGCACGTAATCCGCAGGATTAAGAAAAAAAACAATTACCTTGTGTTTCAATAATCAATCCATTGATACGCTAATTAATGAAATTTATTTATGAAACACTACCATTATTTACACACAAAACATAATTTACATTTCAATCAAAAACCTTTAAATTTAGACTCATCAGAATATCATTTTCTGCAGATTGTCTGCAGCGGTAGATAATCCACTTTTTTTAACAGATAATCCGAGGATTATATGGAGGAAAATACGGAGTAACCTCCAAACAACGGCCACTTTGGGCATGAAGTCAAAAAACATATATGCTATCATTATGAGAAAAATAATTTTCAATGGAGTTTATTTGCCCTGCACTTTGTGGGTGGGGGGGGGAATTACGTATGCTTTCTTTTCCTGGGTATATAAATGCTAGATGGAAACATTGAAGGCAGTGGAGAGAGGATAAAGAGCCACTCCAGGGAACTGAAAATGTGCCGCTTGGTTCATTCTTTCAAAATTGGTTTTGAGATCACGGGCAACACCAGATGACTCCGAGGGTCACATTTGGCCTGTGTGTCATGGGTTGAGCATGTATGGTCTAGTTCAGGTGTTCTCAAACTTCTTCCACCTGCAGTGCCTGCTTCCTATTCAATGCTTATCCACGAGCTCCACCAGCTCCCCAGAGCTGTTTAACAAAGAATATTTTCGAAAAACCTTTGTCAGGGGTGCCGCGGAGTGGTCACCCTAACAAAGGTTGGAGATACACAGTTTGAGAACCCTTGGTCTAGTTGATTGTGGGGGTGGGAATAAATAACTATTTTAGAGGTTGCTGGTACATGGTACTGGTCCATATCAGTTTTTCTTGCCAATCGTTTCTGTTGCATTGCAACCTAAATTTTAGGATGCCAAAATAGCGCTGAATATCGGTTAACAGGGCTGCAACTAGATGCTTGGTCAGTCGGGCAATTACACATTTTGGTGCACCCTCGAGTCTGGCACCTGGGGCACCAGACCCACCTGATCCTCTCTAATAGCAGCCCTGTCGATTAATCAATTATTATAATAGTGTCAATATAATCAAACATAATTATCGTAATCAGAATGGATTATCATTTCATATGTTTACATAGATCATACATTTTAGTTTTCCTCAGAACTATAATGGCCATTAGAGAGATATAGATGGCTTCTTTCTCAGCCAGAGATATCAAAGAAACAGTTATTTTCCGGATATTATGCCGAGGCGAGCTCGGAAAGAAAAGTCATCAGGTAACCTGGAATTCCTTTATAACGAAATTCCGTTTTAACGAAGTGATTCCTCAGGTCTCTTGGCGTTCATTATAACGGGATTCGACTGTATTATATTCTTCCCTATGTGTTACCTAACATCTGCGCTTGTTTTTCAAATTTTTCGGCAGACGTTTTGTTCATGCAGTAGCTGTAACGTAAAAATTGTTAGTGCATTGTGTAATGGAACAAAGAATCAGTATGAAATTGTTTTAAATTAAATAAAACTGCAACAGAAGCTCGCTATGAAATGTGTACGGAGATGAAGCTGTATCTCACAAGACAGTATTTAAATTTGTGGGTTGTCTCCAGTAACAATTGACTGTAAAAACGTGGCCTTATCTGCCGTATTGATGAAGTTGCTGCATGACTCCATTCGCTGTTGTTTTTGTTCGTTGCTTAGCTCATCACGGATAGAGTTTGCGTTCATAATTCAGGTGGACAAATGATGATCTCGTAACAATAACTTCTGAACTGTATCAACATTTGTTGCTGTTGTGCTCATCACTGGTCTCCCACAACGATGCTCATCTTCAAGACTTTCGTGAACTTCACAAAGATATTTCAGTGATTCACACTGAAAACACTGCTCATCTCCATACACATTTCACGGGTATCCATTGAAGTTTTGCCAAATTTGAAACAGAATTTCATATTGATTCTCTGCTTCATTACGCAATGCACTAACAACTTTTACATAACCATCTACTGCACGAACAAATACCTGTTGAGAAATTTCAAAAAACAAGCGCAGATATCAGGTAACATAAGGAAGAATGTAATGTTCATGTGGCAGTGTATTGGGCTGTTCAAATGTTTGTAAGAAGGGGTGATTCACCCTTTTTTACCAGTTACACCTTGTACAAAAAAAAGAGTACCATGATAAAAAAGAAACAAACTGATGGTCAATCTAGCGCTAGAAAATATTCTGAGCTAAATGCAATAAACATGTTGAAAGCTCAACGTGTCATCTGTATACTTTTAGTAGTATTGGAGCATGGGGGTTCTCAACATCATATCCAGACGGTTGGTTGAATTATGACTATTCACAGTCATGAATGTATGCATTGATACATATTCGATTCTATCATATATGTCATGTGCATTTTTTTTTTTTGTTAAAATATGTCACTTTGTCACATTTTTGGAATTCTGGTATACTTTTTAAATTTAATCAGATGTGATTAGGCATTAGCTATAGGGCTCAGTAAAATATTTTATTACAAGAAAAAACAAGATACATAATCTTATATACAAATATTTTCTGTACTATTGCACTTCCCCGCCTTCAGACACAGATGCTTTCTTGAATGTGATAGCAGTCTCTTTGATGTTTGGCATCATTTCTGTCAAAAAAATTTTCGCCTTTTCTTTCTCTGAGTCATCTTCGGATGTCAAATTCTTGATGACATATTCTGAAACAGATCAATAAAACCGTCAACTTTATGTTAAGAAAAGAGTGATATGAACAGGGTGGCTCTCTTGCAGGATATGTAAAATTATTTTACATAAATATTTGAAGGGTAAAAGTTGTAAGTGCCGAAAGCAAAACTGTTGAGAAATCACAAAAAAATTTTTTTGCACCCCGTAGGAAAATCACACTCGCTATCTCTTTTATACTCTCTTAGAGCAGGAGGAATTAAATGCATGGCCAGCAGACCACATTTGGTTGTCTGGGCTTTTTGTCATGGCCTGCCGATCATTTTCAGAAAATGGTTGAAAACATTGAAAAATGATTAATTCTAGAATTACTAAACAAAATAATTTCAGAATTAGCATTTGGCCCATGGTGTTTGAAAGGTTGTAGATCCCTGACTTACCAGGTTCTTTCCATGTTGGCAACTTTATAAAGCATAGCTCATTTGGCACTTTAATGTGAGAAAAACAACTTTTTTTGGCACTTACATTGTTTACCATTTTCACCCTTTATTTATGTTACTGAGATAAAAGCTAGAAAATATGTGTGACATACAGTTTCACTTCAGCTATCATTGAATTTCTCATTCGAAATTGAATTAAAAACAATATCCACCAAAGCTGAAAATAGATTCACACACAAGTCTAATAATACAACCTTGATAAAGAGAGAGCTGCTGGTAAATATCCAAGGGTATCTGTCTTTGCAGATATGATATGATGTGAGGAACGAACTTCCCAGATGCATGCAGAGCATTTCGAGTTTGTGACTGAAATATCAACAACACTGCCAGATGTAAGCAAAGAGCTGGATCAGAAGCTTCAGAAAGCTGAGCAAGTAATGATTGCCTGTGATTTGACAGCAGAACCCTGAAAATGAAAAGGTTTAAGTAACATTCAATTCACACAAGCAAAAGCTTAATCTTTCTCACATTTTATCAACAGAAAAGTTTGTGGTGATACGTTTCCCACAAAAACATTTTCCAACAATGTATAATTTTTGTGAATATCAATTTCAATAACAAGATTAAGTAAAATATTCAGAGCTGTACGAATGAAAATTAAAACAGGCCGTCCCAAATTGTTTGCACAGCGGATATCTCTATAGTCTTTGACTTTAAAAACATACGTCCAATTACAAAATGTTTTTAAATCACAGGCGATTCCTCACAATATAAATTCCCACAGGGGTAATATAAATAAAGAAATAGAAAAATTAACTTTATTAGACCCTGCATGCTAAAACTTCCAATTAGTGAAATGTAAATGTGGCTCTGAAAAATTTACAAAAAAAATTCCACATCTTTAGCCTTTCAAGCGGTTTTTAAAATTTCCCTGATCAGCATTATAACTGCCATAGTAGAGAAATCACTGTCAACCTTCTGCAAAATGCTACTCATACACATATTCCTATACTACCTCGAAGGGAAAAGGAAAAACACAGTCTGTCTCCTGTTATCATACTTAAAACAAAAGCAGACTCCGCCCACTGGCAGTTGATCTAACAGTGATTCCCAACATGGAAAGCTATTGTATTTTCACGGGGGGAGGGGGGGGATTTGAGAATGAGGTTTTTTTTTTGTTAAGGCTCTGAACTTTTGAGAGAACTCCAATTTTTTTATATCAGTTCAAATTTATACTTTTAAACAATTTCTTGATGACTTCTTTAATTTTTCTCTCAGTGTTTTCTTTGGAAGGGGTTTAACCGCGGTTCTTAATGTTTTGTGTTCCACAGACAATCTGTGACAGTAAGATTAAGACCATGGACCCTCTGTGCCAATAAGAACTTTGTAAGCCACAGACCCCTTTACAAAACAATATTCTGTGCGTAGCAATGTAAAAAATGAGTTGTTATCCAATCCAAGTTCACAGACCCCTTGTTAAGAACTGCTACTTTTGACCCCCAAAGCAGAATATACCAAAATCTGTGACGTACATCGCAGAACAATAAGTGCTACTGCAGAACAATCAGGAAAAATTTTAAGAAAAGTATAAAGAACACTATTATGGGAATTTTTTAGTGCAAAAAAAGACGAAGGCTTGTTGCAGAACAATGTAAAACATTCTGCTTTGGGGCTTTTGACTAAGAAAATAACTTTTTTGGCTCCCTCAATGTGAATAAGACTACTTTTGAATAACAAGAATTATATTCATATTTGTATTTCATATTTAATAAATAAATAAAATACAAGAAATGGGGTGGGGAGAGACACATGACCGGGGGGGGGGGGTGGCAGACAACCCTAGGGTGCAAAATTTAAGGATGCAAAGCAAAAATGTTATACTTTGACAAAAGATGTTGAGAAAATTCGAATGGACTAGACGTGAAACAAGGATGTACTTTTCATAAGGAGTCAAGTATGCATTTTAGTGTCCCTACCCAGTAGTTTCTCTGGAATGGTCAAATAAAGCCAAAGGAAAAATTCAGCTTCTTATATGACCAGCTCTGGAGCACCAGAAACAAGAATTTCAAATTAATTTCTCAATAAAAGTTGCCTTGTTATACTTCTTTTATAAGACAAGTGAGAGCAATACATCATAGCTCCCACAAGGGCAGGGTTTCAGCCTGGGACGTTTCTCACAATTTTTTTTTTTTTTTTCAAGAGCTCTTTCTTTTCTTTCTTTCAAACCGAGCACAACTCAGGTCTATCACCATCTATGGGCAATTTACTACTTAGTGAGTTGTGCCGGAAGTGTATTTGTGTGCGTGTACCTAACAGTCTGAGTGCATATAAAGTGTTGTGTTTGATTTTTCAGTGTCGCCATCTATATTTCAGAAGTGAAGTGAGTGATGTGTTATGATTTAATTACATTTGTACCGTTTGTAGGTCTGTTACTCTCTGAGGCGAGACTTTTTAAAGGGGAGATCAGTTCACATTCACGCCTTGAAGTTGGGAACCACAGAAAATCAACTTCAGCCAACCACTACTGTGGCTATGGTGGGGTTTGAACCCGGGACCTTGCAATGCGAGTCCTTCACTAGTTTTTTCCATGTTTTTTTCACGCTATAAATTCACTATAGAGGGGTTTGCAAAAGGTCCCAGGCTAGAGGCCATGCAGCAATATATGGAGGGGGCATGGAAATGATGGCTCATCAATAAAAGCTGTAATGTGGAACAAGTTATCTGGTGTAATGAAGAATGGTGAATTTTTCTAGACCAAAATATGGGACAGTTTCTTTAGAAGCGGAACATATGGTTACACATTTCGTTCAGTAAAAAATGGTGTGTGTTGTATTTATAAAAAAACATGGTCATCTCAGGCTCACCTAAGTTAAAGCCCATTCAGTCTCTTGCCAGAGTTGTCTTTAGGAGTGGCACACAAGGCTTTGAACCCGAGCGGCAGGTGAGCTGCCCCGTTATATGACCCCCCCCCCCACCTTAGGAAATTTGACGTTTTAAATAACTGTACATCATTTTTTAAAACTTATTATAATTGGAAATATGTTTCTAAAGTTGATGGTTATACGGATATCAGCTAAAAAAACAATTGGGGACAGCCTGTATAATCACTTGATAGAAAACAAAGATCAATAATTCTGTAGCACAACAGTTCTCAACCAGCGTGATGCATTGGAGGAAGCAGCATTAAGAGCCTGAGCTAGAAAATATAGCATGACATTACAGAATCTCTAGATAATTCGCATCCATAGGACCAAAAATTTTGTCCCCTAACAAGGAACGTCTGTTAATGAGTAGATACATTGAAACCCCATTCCAAAGGATTTGAAAAGTGCCTGTTAACTGAAAGTAGGTGCAGGGCCCAATTTCCACATGGCCATTTGCCTAGGGCCCCATGTGTTGAGAGGGGCCTCAAATTTATAGCAGTATTTATTTTTCTCAAAATTTTGAATATAAACAGAAGTTATAGCTCACTATGAGTACGGCTTAGTACAAAGTTTAAGAACCACTGTTGTAGCCAAAAAAACTAAGGACCAAATAATTTTTGTGAAACACGTCGAATAAACATGGTGCACACCTCTCCTTCTTTTTGTCCATCCTTCTTGAAATAGAATCACATATCCCACTAGACAATGCAGTTTCCATGCAATTGTCAAATTCTTCAAGAGTCTGAAATGAAACATTAAAATTTAATTGTATAACATGACATAATGTGTGTCTTAGACGAAATATGCAGTACCGAAATGTTTCTCCTGAGACACACAAAAATGCATCAACAATGCAGTTGTCTTCTCATACAATTGATTCTTTCAATCAAAAAAGTATAAGAAAATAATTTGATTTAAAAGGATATTAATACTATTATTTTTTAAGCTATTTCTATTATTACAATGTACGCTCCTTTTTCTCTCTCTCTCTCTCTCTCTCTGTGTAAGTTATTGCTATCAACCTGCAAGATTATGTAGGAGGTCAGAAGGGTCCTTTATTCACAAAAAATTCTGCACTCAGTTTACAATGTGCTACTCAAGTCGTAATAGCCACTATGTTTCCTGTATGTATAGTGCTTCTTTCGCAATTTCTTTTCTATAGTGAAGGCATGTGCAAGATTAAAAAAAAAAGCCTCTTCAGTTCTTGGTCAGTTTCTTGCAATTGGCCGCAATCATAGCTCCACAGCTGGAAGACTTTCACAAGGGAATCTGTTGGACATACCACACATTATAAAAAAATATTGTGACTCGTAATACACATTACACTTCTATTGCAACTCCCCCACAATTTCTGAATAAAGGAAAAATTATTTTAGCTCAAAGAAGGAAAAAAATCCTGTTTTAGAACAATTTTAAAAAATGAACGTAAAAGGTAAAATAACATTTTGACACCTGTTATGTTGGAAACGAAAACAGAGTTGTACCAGTTTCATATCACCCGTTTAACCAAACAAGACATATGGTCATCACACTTACAACCTGGTTTTTCAGATAGTTATCAATCAAAAAGAAAAGTTATTGTCATCAGAACCCCAAATCCCGAAGTGATCACATAAAATGCCATGCACTGTATTTTTATGCATCATTAATTAATAAATAACAAAATATGATTTTAAAAAACCTTTGAATGGAGTGAAGAATTCAATTTCTTCAGCGGTTGTTTGGAATCTTCAGGAAGATTATCAATTGTCTTTTGCCTGATCTGAAAAATAGAATGCCATATACCGAAGCTGTAATGAACATCTTTGATAGGGACATTGAAAATTTTAACCATGATGTTCAGTTGCAATATTAATACTCATTACATCATCCAATATCCATTTTTTATAGGTTATGATTGATGTTAGCTGTTAAAATAGTGTTTTTTTTAAAGAAAAACACCAATCCATCAGAGAAGGAAGTACTCACTTTCCGCTGAAATAAATGCAACGGTTGTGTTAAATCATAAGCAAGAAAAAAATCCTTGACAATTTTGGATCGACAAAATGATTATCAATAACATTTAAAGATCACCATCAATATAGGCCACAGATTCCCAAATTTTTTTGCTGAACTCTTTTAAAATAGTATTCAACTTAGGGTGGCCTTTTTTAAATATTAAATCAAAATGGATCATACAGGGTGATTTTGAGAGAACTGCCCTGATGAATTAGCTAATAATTCTACAGGCGATGCATATAGTTGCTCACAACCATGACATAATAATCCTTGGGGCAATACTCCATCAAACTGAAAGATACCCAGGCCACATCATGGCTGAAGATGTGCCCTCTTTTTAATAGCAAACATTTCCAACATCTCTTGATCACAATCAATAGTAAAAAATCTGGAGTTGTATAAATTGCTAATATCTATATGGTATGTTTTTGATTAGAGCTCATTTTGCCTGGCAAGTGTTATAAGAATCACTCAATAACATGACCATCTCTTCATGTTTAAATCCCAATAAATACTTATTAAAAACCGTGAATATCACATTTTAGTTTTGAAGAAAAAAAATTACCAAGAATATATTTCATCCCTATAACTTCCTTGTGACACCTTAGAGGAGGAGCAGATATATATCGATCAGTTATGGGAAAATTGAGAAAACATATCACTCTTTTTTCAAGTGTATAAACAATAAATTAACATGATTATAATTTTTTCTAAAGAAAATAACTACAAGACTATAAACACTATAGATAAGATACAGCCGAACCTCGCCCTTGTTATACTGAATCCAGTAACTTATGGATATAATGAACAAATTTTTAGTCTCGTCTCATAGAATGGCTTTTATCAGATTGTATGACTGGAACTCTGGATAAAGGAATCAAATTTTGGGTTCCTTTTAATTTGTTATCATGGGGTTCAACAATAAACAAGTATGTTATTGTAAGTAACAAATACAGTCACACTTAATAAAAAATTTGAAAAAATAAATATTTTGTTTGCAGGTTTATCCAGAGGCTCACTATATATATCTGATAATATAATATCCTATGGGATGCAATCTAAATTCTTCTTTGTTATATCATGTGGTTCATTATAAGTGAGTTGCTCTATAGCAGGGTTCAACTGGAAGTACAAAATTGAGAAAATATATCTTAAAATAATCTTCGATCTATTAATTTTGCACACACGTGAGGAGGAGGCATGTTTGGGGGGGGGGGCAGAGGAGGTGTCATGCTCTCTACCCTCTTTAACATTCAATGTATCCACAACAAATAAACTTACTTCAGAAGTCATTTCAGACGTTTCTTCTAGTAAACCAATTCCATGTTCTTGGGATAGATACAAAACAATCATATTAACAGCATCTGTGCATAGCGTCTTTAAAAGGTGCTTGTTGAGCTGGACAGCAACATCTTCTGCAAAAACACAACAACAAATTGATGCACATACTTTTCACAATAAAATTAAAGAATTTTTGTTTCTATCAGAATCATATAGAACACGGGTGGCCAGAACCACGATTATTTTCAATGCACGTGCCATTCTACACTTTTTCATACGTAGACCATACGATCCTGAGTTTTATACAATGGGATGTCCGGCAGGTATGCCCAAAGATGAAAAACCGCATTAAATAGAAAGTCATCAGTTATTATTTTAAGAGGATTTGGTTTTTTTTAGTTAAGAGGACCACCTGTATTTAGTAGACCTACCATAGGCCTACTAAATACTGGTTTGGCAGCCTAAAGGCAATCGTCCATAAGAAAAGAATTGTTTAAAAGTTTCACAGAATTAATTGGATTTAAAAATGGAATAGAATTTTGTCAATATTTGAAAAGCATTCATGTGCCACTCCTGGTACCATGACATGCCATTTGTGGCACGGGTTGCCCCTTCCCCCCCCCCCTCCCCCGATACAAAAAATGAGTACACAATGATTCTGGATAAGACTGAAAATTCTGGCTAATTTCTAGTCTTAGTCAGCCTTACACAAAACCCTACTTAGTCTTTAGCTATTCTCTTGCTACATTTTTATTTGATTATTTGATTGCCTCTTTTCCACATTAGCAATCTCAGGGAAAGCTGGTTAAAGTGACTGGGTTTAAGCATACATTATATGAAAAACCTATAAATTTTCCAGCTTGCTTTCACACGTGTCTCCCTTGTTAGTTTAATGCACCCAACAATATTTTCTGTGCAAACCAAACAAATTAATGTAAATTATTATTAAGTAAAAATGGTACTTGTGGAAAAATTTAGATTCTTGCACATGAATTCTTGGATATGCATATACACACCACATAAATATATATATGTAATATACACAGTGAAATCTCGATATCATGATACTCTGCAGACCAAGAAAAAATATTTTTATAGAGGGATTATCATTATATATTGAAAAGCAGAAGTTTAACTTTACAGTATAAGCATTTCCAAACAAAACTTGATAATATATCGTTGTAGAGGGACTTATCGTTATATCAAGTATCGTTGTAGCAAGGTTTCCCTGTAGTTTAACTACCTATGATACCCTGCACTGCCCGGGTTTTCTCTATACAGGGTGATTCAGAAGAGATGGGGGAAAACCAATACAAACAATTGTCATCAAAGAATGTGTGGTCTAATGTGAAATGTGCTAGCACGTTTTGAAACGACCGTTCCGCAAATGTTAAAACGGCATTCCTGTTGAAAATATCGGGAGAAAAAGAACTTAGTGAATGAAAATATAACATGGGGAAGAAGAAACCGTATGCAAATCTGTGTTACAGTGCATCAGACCAGGAAGCAAGAAAGGACCTTCTTTCGCACAGCTGCCTATGCCAACTCGCAAATGTTTTCGGATTGGGCAACCGTCTGTGGAGAAAACGCTCACCGTACATTCGTGCTGCCTATGTGGTACTTCTGTTTGCAGCTCCATAAATGAAATGCATGTCTGCTTTTTCAGTAGTACTAAAGTGTGTCATATTATCTCATGTCACAACTGTTAGAACGGTTGCATGCTGGAATAACTTCAAAGGCTGGCGTCCACGCCCTTTATTCACTGTGATGCAGATTTGCATATGGTTTTTTCTGCTTCCCCAGGTTTCATTTGCATGCATGGTGTTCTTTTCCTCCCGATAAATTTCAACAGGAATGTCATTTTAACGTTTGCGGAGCGGCCGTTTTGAAATGCACTAGTGCATTTGCGTTTTATTTTAGACCATGCATTCATTGATAATTGTTTGTATTGGTGTGTACTATCACCTCTCTTATAAAGTTTTTCTTATCTTTTCTGAATCACCCGGTATACTGGGACCATTTAAGAAGTTACAAACCATTGTAAAGGGATAAGCATGTCTGAAACACGTTGTTCAGGAACCATAACAACCAAATTAAACATTCCAAAAGTCATTCTTGAAGCCCAGAAACCAATGTTGCCCAACAGTTTTTTGCCCATTTTGGACATATGCCCAGATCTGACAAACTTTTAAAGTAGCCTATCATTTAAGTCCTGTTTGGTATACATGCAAAATTCGAGTGGAAATCGGTCTAAAATTGTAGATCTGTATAGAGAACAGGCACACAGAAAATCAAATTTGTATACAGTAGACTATTGATAATCCAGCATTTTTAGGTGAGTTTTCTTTCAGAATAGAAGAGAAAAAATGTGCCAATGCATGGCTTTGTGTAAAGTTTCTGTATTATTCTTATGGGCTTTTTCAACTGACTTCCAGTAATTCGGCAGTTTCGGTAATCCAGAATTCGCTGGTCTAATATATGCCGGATGAGCGAGAATCTACGGCATACAGATTACATCAACAAGCGTAACTAATAAAGCAGATATGTAGAAAATGTACCTCCAAACAATTTTGTGCTCTTTTCAAACAGTGAAATGTGTGCGAGAATGTTGCCCAGTTTTTCTTGAAATTCAGCATACTGTTTCCTTCGGGAGGATCCTGATGCAGGAAGCATTGATGCAAAGACACTTTTGGCTACTTCTTCATACTTTTTATTCAGCGGCCTGTCAATAGAGTTAAATTTTTGAAAAATTAAAAAGTCTATAAAACAATAGATGATTAGTTAAAAAGTTGGATAAATAAAATTATTGCCAATTTTTTTTTTTTTTTTGTAACTTCTCAAGTACATTAATTAAGTCATCAGCAATTATACACATAAAAACTGTGGGATCCAGTCAAAAAACAGATCAAAACAGAATAATATTACTCCATTAGCATGTGGATCAGTGAAACTTAAAAATGCCTACATGATTTTACAGCTTTCAAGAAATTTCTTCATGTGATTACCAATCTTGAATTGTTTGTACATCCATCAAATCTATCAATACGATAGTCATATTTAGAGTCTCATATCTTGAACAGCCAAAATAATTTTTTATACGAGCATTAAAAGACCATGAGCTGAAAGGGTTTAAGCAAGGTAAATGATAACATAAAAGAAATAGTGTAAATAATTTTTTGAATTAATTGTCTAAATTTGAGTACAGCAAGTAAATTTTGGCAATGTTTAGCTCTTTATTATATCCCAAATCCTTTTTGGCCTTTATACAGCTCTCGACAGGAGGTATTTATTAATATCCGATATGGTTTCAGCCCGATCCCTTTTGTTTCAGATACAACAGGTTCTATTGTGGTATGGTAAAAAAAGTATTTTTTCACCTTTGTAACTGTTCAGCCAATTCTGATGCAAGTTCCTCTGGAAATTCTTTCAGTATCGCAACATTTTTTTGAAGATGGTCTTTGATTGCATCAACAGGTAAAAACTCAAGTTCAGGAAATCTGCTTTCTCTGGAAACAGAGCCAACCATTTCATCCTCTGATGCAGATTCATCTCCCTTGCTAGCTAAATACTTCTTTTTCGTAACTCGGTTCTTTGTCTCTCGTCCCTGAACACCACCACCAGATTTTCCACCTTTTAAAAACAAACAAAAAAAACATATATTATAATAATTATCTAGTGCAAAAACTAGATATTCCGAAAGATTGCAAAATACAGTAGACTCTTGACGCAACTTGGCTCGCAACTATCCTGTCTCTGGCCTACTTAAAAATTAATAGATAATAATTCTCCATGATTCCAAGCTGCATAAAAACAGATTTTAGGGTGTGGCTATGCAAATCAACCATTAAAGTCTCCTGCTCTGTGCTAGACACACCTCAAAACCAGTTTTGCAGGGATTAGATATAGCATAAGTGGAGGGACATTACATCATCGAAGAGGGTTTAAAGGGAGAAGCTCTCAGTCATCCACATCAAGGACTTTTAAAAAACTATAAACTGAGTTTTGACTCTTTCATCTTAGGCCTACCTTTTGACATTAAATTATCATTCATCATACATAAAATAAGTTTAAATAATTTTTGTAAGAATTAAACATGTTTTAAATTAATGTTTTGTTTATTTTAAAAGCATATGGTATATGTTCATACTGTATAGTGTTTCAGATTTTGTTTCCTGCAATCAAAATAACATAAAAGAGTTTACCCTAAAACCTAAAATGAGTCCAATATTTTTATTCTTGGACATTAATTATGTAATAAATTTTTAAAACATGCAGTTAATAACAAACATATATCAAGTACTTGCCTATACTCAGATGTCAGGAAATATGAATAGAAGCAGGTTTTGGAATAAAAAGGAGTGTTTTTGATGGTATGGGTGGTGGTAGGAAGTGAACATTTACAGAACTTGGGCCTATCCCGCTTTTCTGCTATCTGGCTTGCCCTTCTGCCACATTAAGCCTGATAGTCCAGAGTCTACTGTAGTCATTATCTAGAGCTCGCATTAAGTGAGTATACTGATAGATTGTGATGGTAGTGTTAACAACAGCATTTGAGCATTAAAAGCTTGAGAACAGTTTTCTTACATCATTTAAAAAATGACTACACTATGTAAAAGAAAGCAATTGTCTTTGTTTAAATATAAAATGATAAAGAACATTTTTTTTGTATAGCAAAGACTTTGGTTTAATGTCACCCATAGGGAACAAATTAAAATGACTCCATAAGCAGGGTGGTTTAATGAATATCGAGTCTCCAATCCTAATTAACAGGGATCTTGAAATGACATAATAGGCGAGGAGATGTCAAAACTGAATGACATTATACCAAGGTTGTGTGTGTGAGCGTGCGCGCCTGTACTCTATCTCGCATTTCTGATAAGCACATATGGGTACGTAAGTGATTAAAGCAAAAAGAATGTTCCCTTCCTTAACTAATCATATTTGGAAATAATTGAACCATGCTATCAGCCATTCTGCAATCAGGAGAAGTATTAAAAAATTAAATAAGCCATTATCCAAAAAATATTTCTTATCCTGTCAGGACACAAATATGTGTGTGTGTGTTTGCCTTTCTTTTTCCGTTCCTCTTTTCTGTCCTGCTTGCCACTTTTAGTTGCGGGGATTTCTTCTTTCCGTGATTGTATAGATTTTGCACCAGTTTGCTGTGCCATGAAAAGATGTGGCTTTTTCGATATGTCCTGCAATCATAATAATAAAAATAGAATGGTTATGAGCAAATAATTTAGAATGATAGATGCATTCTAGGTTAGGAAATAAATTGACTAATCACAAAGTATGCTTTGTCACAAAAAATATTATTTATAATTTAAAAAAAATCATTGTTATGAATTGAAGGGCCTCAATTATATTTGAAAATTCAGCTTTACAATAAAATCAGAGGAAATTAAAAGTGGTCACTATACACTGGGTCACTTTACAGTAGTGATTCCCAAATGTTTGCTAATCATGGCACTCTTCCAGTGATCATATACCAGTGAGGCCCTCTTGAAAAAAAAAAGTGTAAAAATTGGGTGTATTTTGCATTTTTGTAATAACTGAATAAGAGATGCACCATTGTCTTTGAAACCATTGGCAACATACCAAGAAGTCATGACACACACTCTGAGAACCACTATCTTAAAGGAACACACACATTATTTATGCGTAGGATTATATGTGCTGAAACTTTAACAGGTTTTGTGTATCAGCCAAACTCACAACATCGACATAATTATTTGTGAACAATGTAATAAATATTTATATCAAAACTATTGTTAAAAAAATTGTGAAATGGTAGTTACAAACAGCTTCCATGTTTCTGCATTAAATATTCCGCATTTAAATATTTTTAAACAATGAAGTATTTGTAATTAACAAATGTGTAATATTTTATATATAAATATTTTATATATAAATATTTTATATATAAATATTTTATATATAAATATTTTATATATAAATATTTTATATATAAATATTTTTAATATAAAAATATTAAATTGAAATGTGTGAAATATTTTCATAAAGAAAAGTAATATCAGTTTTTGATCAAGAATTTACTTATGACAGAAAACTATGAGAATGAAAAAGCAATCAGTACTCACTTCTTGAGCCTTTGAATTCATCAGAGATTCGAAACTGCTCATGCAACTTTGGATGACATTGTCACTTACAACAATGGAATCACTATAAATGTGAACTGTTTTTCCAAGTTTGGGAATTCCTTTCATGGCGGTTCGGATGATCTGCTGACAGTCATCTGCACAGAATACTGATGGCAAGATCGGCTGTGAAAATATATATATATATATATATGTTAGAAGAGTATATATATATATACACAGATGTAGGAGAAACAGAATAGAAAAAAACATATATATGCAAATTTATTTTGAATTTGCAAACATATTTTCCCTCTTCTCAAAAATATGGATGTAGAAGTGGTTCAAAAATTACAAGTTTTGATTTAGAGAGAGAGAGTTGCGGTAGTATATAGTATTAAAATGATTTAAAGAAATCGGAAGTGATGTACTGAGTTTGCAATAAATTTTGTTTTTATCTTGCTTGAGCTGTGGTCACTTCTGCCAGAGAGATACAAATACAACGCCACAACAGGCAAAAGTCCAACGAGGTGGCTGAGAAAAAGATGCCCATAAAAATTTCCCCCCTCCCCCCGGAAATCACTCTCAAAAAATTTGGGAATGTGCCGCGGGCTGCTCAATTGAAGTAAGAATTTGCCATGAGCCACTTAATTCATCTGTAAGTGTACCGGCGCCATTTGAGGCAGGCCACATTTAGGCCATGTGTTGAGCACATGTATGCTTTAAAATAAGGGGCTGTTCAAGTGTTACGTCAGCAAATTTTCAGCAATTTTTGACTCACCCCTCTTGTCAGAAAAAGTCAGCAAAACTCTCACACCTCCCCCTGTCAGCGCTCTGCCCCCTTCTTCCTAATGCTTATTGGCGAAATCTGAATCTGAATTGGGGGCTTTCCCCCAGATGATCAAAAATTTATTTTTTTAATCCACAAAATATTTTTTAAAAGAATTGTAAAAATATTTTTTACAATTTCAAAACAAAATATCTTTTATAACAATCAATTTTTGTTAATTTCAATGCTATTTGAAGGCTAAGAACCCAAAATTACTTAAGAAATTCATTGCGACCCTACCTCTCTAAGCCCTTGGTAACCCTTGACCCGCGGTAAACATTCGGCCTGTGCGGACCAAATGTGGCCCTGGCGTTATGATGTGGCCTGTCCCTAAATCTATTTTTGTAACAATGAATAAGTGACACATTTACAGATCGCTTAAGTGACTCGTGGCACAATTCCAGACCATTTAAGCGATCTGTGGCACATTAAGCGATCCCTTGAGTGACATGTGACAAAGTTTTAGAGCATTGGTCCTGCCACCAGTGCAGTTCTACATCACTCAAGTTATCCGCGGCACATTCCCAGATTACTTAAGTGATCTGCGGCATAATCACGGATCACTTATATGACGACAGACGACAATAAAGCAAAACTCATTAATAAGCATAATATTGTCTTCTTCGGGAAAGACATTTGTTTTTTTAAGCCTGTAGCTTCTCTTGCATTCTCAAAAACAGGGAATAAATAAATCACTCTACTGTCTACTTCAAAGTGATAACCAGCCTACAAACAACAGGCATTTAAGCAGTGTTCCAATTTATGTAGCGATAGCATACCATGACATCCAATAAGTTCCCTGAATTGAGAGCTTCCTCTACAGCAGATTCAACACGATGAAGAATAGACTTCCCAACACAACAAGAGCCAAGGAACGTCAACTGCTCGTCTTTGAACCGTTTTCTTATATAATTCTTAGGATCAGGTATTCCCAATCTTGATACCGCATCATACTCTGTAACAATGAAAGGATACTTTTAATATAAAACAAGCACATTCCAACAACGCATGGTGTGATTAAAGCCAAACTATATTTTGTGGATCAAGTGAACAAATTCAAAATTATATTGAAAGGGATCACAATTTAGAAGGTTCTAATTTAATAACATTTCAAAGTGAACTGTATAATATTGAGGAATGGTAGCATATTAAAGTAAGAAAATTTTAAAAGCATGAGAAAGATATACATTTCAGAATCAAGTTTGATAGAACTGACATAGGGAAACATTGAGAAGAAAATTAACTCTTAGCCACAACAGCTCTGTGCCCTCAGAGAAACTCTTTTTCAATTGAAATTGGTTGTGAAAACCTTATTAATTAACTGACATACTATTTATGGAAATATATTTTTGCCAGTTTGTTAAAATCTTTTTGTAATTAAATCAACAGCAAGTTCAATGAACATCTGCTCATTCATTTTATCCATCCTTTTAGGTCCTGGTAACTTACTTTAAATTGAATGGATGTAACTTTCTTCAAAAAATTGCATTAATATATAACTTGACCTTTCATGCACGTCAATGGGTCAATTTTATTATAGCAGCTTATGTCTTTTTTATTCTGTCAAAATTGAGCTTATGTTTACATACAAAATGAAACTTCTATTTAAATTTTCAATACTTTTTAGGTGATTTTAATATCTAATACAACTATGCATTTTCTACAGATCAAAGTTCCATAACAGAACGTTTGATAATTCGCAGTGATGACAACTTCTGGAAACAATTTGCAATGTCAAAGTTTGACTTTGATCCTCATTTCAAGATGCTACAAAGATTTCACAATTTATTAGACTCTAGTTTCAAAAAAGTTGGTACTCTATCATGTTTCAATATTTTCTTAATAAAATAATAAAAACATTGGTGCATGAGATGGTAAAGTCAAGTACTATTTGTGTTTTACTTATTACTATTCTTTACATATTACTCACTAAAAATCACAAAAAAAAAACCACCAGACCTAAGTAGCCATTTTGTTTGTAAAATGAATCAACCCATTCATTTTGCCCTTCAGCATAAATTTCTGGAACATACAATGCTTTGTCAGATCTTCCTGAAGACAAGGATCCACGAATACGACCAGACTTAATAAGCTCGTCACATACACCTGAAAATTGTACACACACATGAGATTTTCGCAGATGCTCATTTTATACTCCTTGTCATATATGTTATATATTATTCATATTTGCCTATTGAAGTTCAAATCATATCATAACAACGTATCAATATTACAAAAAAAAAAACCATAACTAATCATTCTGTTAAGTTTATGCTAGATTGTTTTGTTTTTTTTCCATTTTTCTGATATGCATGATGTATAACTAATAAATTCTTATATTTATTGATAAAAATATTCCCAATCAACAATTTTAAGGTGAAAACTAATTTTCTTAAATATTCAACCATATTAGGCAAAGTTTTATACTTCATCTAACATTTTTAAAAAAAGACAATTTTTTTTTAATAAAAGAAAAAATTAATATAAGAAGTTATTCTTGAACTACTTACTGAAAAAAATCCTTTCTGGAATTTGAAAGTGGTTTATAAGGTTGGTGACTTGCACAGGTCTAATCAAAAAGTAGAAAGTTAATCATTATGAACTATGATAGTTAACATAAATAACAAACAGTTTTATTCAAGAATATTTTTCTAAAAGTTTATACAAACTTTTTTATCACTTTTATTTTAAATAAATAGTGAAATATGTACAAATAAGTTTCAACAAAAATTGGGGTATATCTAGCCACAAGTTTTGACGTGAATATGTTTTTTGTGCCTTTAATAGCATGGTAGGTAGATACCGACATAATGAAATTATGCCATTATTATTGGCTTTGTCTTTGGAATAACTAACAAACAATATCAATGTCATCTATTTTCATTGTGAATCGCTTGAGACATAGTGGAAAACAATTTGTTATGAATCAGAGCAATGAGCCTGATTCCCAGAGGGAAAGAGATATTGAAACCAGAGACATATCATTGAATGTATCTTTGCAATGTGCACCTGACGATACCATTGCTTTTGACTTGTGTTGCAAATATTTTGAGATATAGCCTAAAACAATTTGTTACTAATCAGGGCAACGAACCAGATGCCCAGACAGGAGGAGATATCAAAACCGAAGTGATATCATTGAAGGCACTTTTGCAATGTGCACCTGACGACACCATTGCTTTTAACTTACATAGAGTACTTCCTGATATATAAGCGTTTAAAGAATTTCATCATGCAACTTTTTGCGAGTGCTCCTAGTATCGCCAGATGTTTTAAAAGCTATATTCACAAAAGAAAAAAAAGAACATACACAAAGAAATAATGTCCCCTTTAAGCTAGGTTTATGTGTGTATGATTCTGCAGTGAAATTGCTTCCACTCATACAAAAGCGCCAAACACCATTAGTAGACCTGTATCTTAGCCACCTTGGACATTTTGCCTCTTATGGCCTTGTATTTGTATATATTAGCAACTGTTAGGTCTGCACACACACACATAAAATAAAAGTTAGAGGGAATGTTATTAAGAAAAGGTATAGCATTTTTTATGTCCAGTAAGATTCATTTTGAATTATTTACTATGTTTTTTTAAAATTCTTTTAATGTATTCCAATGTATTTAATTATCAACGAATGTTTTCAACAACTGGCTGTTGTGAAGATGAGTTTTTTTGGAAAGAGAAAATTCAATTACCTTTGTGGGGAATCAAACCCACGTCCTTTCACTATCCGGGTGAATGCCCTAGATCAGTGTTTCTTAACCTTTTTCAGTTCATGGCCCCCCTATGGATCACATTTTTTTCTCGTGCCCCCCCCCCTGTCCTATCCAGCCCCCCCCCCCCACCCTCATCCAAGAGTGAGTTCCAGGAGTCAAATTATATGGTAAAAAACGGTCTGTGTAAAATACGGGACGATTCAACGAACCTGTACGATAACTCGACCCTCTCAACACATCAACTGTTGCTCTGGCCACCCTCCATACTTCGCTGGAAATAACAGCTTACGTATGAAAATCATAGTACCAAATCCCCCATAGTGCAGAGTCCTCCACTTCCTCCATTATCGACATGAAGACCCGGGCCATGCCCACACAGACCCAAGGGTTAAGATGCCCCTGGGACGGATCTGATGGATTCTGAAAGTAGTAATATTTTTCAACCATGTTTCAGTTTTTAAAGCTTTACTTCTAATTTTCTCCCGTGGCCCCCCTTAGAACATCCCAGGACAGCAAGGGGGCCATATGGGCCCAGATTGAGAACCACTGCCCTAGATCACTAGACTACAAAGGCAACGAATCTCTCAATCTTTCCTTGGAGCTTGTGTGCACTGAAAGAAGCCGTACATGGATGGCCAGACCTGATTCAGGCTAAGCTCACAACTGCTGATGCTGCCACCAGATGGCGACTTATGAAAGGATGGCATCACTCTCCGCTATCATACGAATAATAGCAGAGAGTGGCGTCATCCTTTCATTTAATTGTCTAGACTGCAGCCAAATCTTTTAGTCGTGGACCCCCAGAAATCTTGATGCCTGACATGAACCTCTATTCATAGCAGCAGAAACTACAGCCATCTATCAACGAGAAAGTTCTCAAACAATGGAGGACATTTTATCCAGTACTAGTAAATCTGATACGAATGAACTAAAACAATGTTTGATATTCCTATCAAGAGATAGGAGTATGAAATAGTATGAATAGGAGTTACTACCAAAAGCAAAAATTTTGTCAAATTATAACAATACAGTAAAACCTCTTTTGAAGTAGGACACCCCCCTCAGATGTGGTCACCCCTCTTTTACAGCCAAACAATAATTTCCCCATGTGCAATAAAAGTATGCATTTCAAACCCCTGATTAACAGTCACCCTTATTTTGTGGAGACTTTTTTTCTTGTCCTGCCGGTGTCTGCAAAAAAAGAGGTTTTACTGTATTACTATTGTAATATACTAACATTGGAACAGAGTTTTTGAGTGTTAATTTAATTAAAGCTTTTCTTTTCAGTCATTTTTTTTTATTATTTTTCATCTTAGCTTTATTTATTTTTAATAATTCTAAAATTGGTCCAGGCACTCCCAATTGGGAACCACTGGTCTAGACAGAGCCAGTTTAGGCAATTTCTCGAAGCTTTTATACTAAATTTTCATACAATATGTAACATTAATAGATTTAATTAATTAATAACATTAATCAGATTTGATAACAGTGATGGTTTTACAAAAACCTGCAAAACTCAATAAAAAAAGTTCAATGATGCAAATGACAAAACATTTGAAACATTGGCATGGCATTTTCATTTTATAGTCAAACTTACCTTGTGATAGCTGAAAGAATTCCCTGGATCCTCCCTCTGTGCTGCGATAAGTAAGATGAAGTGAAAAATGTTCTTGCATCAATACTATCAGGCTGAGCTTTGATGATGGTCCCCAATCTTTCATAAATTATCTGCAACAAATAAATATGAAAATTATCCTATATATTGACAATTGGGGGGCATTCATTAATAGCTTAAAGATCATTCACATCAGCTGCAATTTTAATAATGTATTTCACACATTAATTTTTTCAGAAAAGTAAAATAGTTTTATACTGATGTATAGTTTCACATGGATAAAACATATTTTGTATTTAGATCAAATATAGAACAGTCTATCATCTGCTCTACTGTCATCAGAATAATAACAACATGGCACTCCAAGTTAATATATAACGATACTCTGCAAACTAAGAAAAAATATTGTTGCAGAGAAGTTATCTGTATATTGCGAGGTAAAATTATCATCAGTCACCACCAAACTTATGCGTATGTTTTGAATTGATATTGTTAGTACTCTCCATAAGATGCATTTTTAAGTATTTATTCGCAACAAAAAATTATAATTGTTCAGGTGATTAATAAAATTTAGTTGTATGTTCCACACTGTAAAGTGGTTTACTGCACAGAACTCTTGTGTACTACACAAAAAGTAGCTTATCATCAGTTTCATACAAAAACTGGCGAGGAATTGAAAATATATTGGAGGAGATTTTGAGTGAAATATAAAATAATATAGTTGTAGTAGTTTCAAAATCTACAAAAAAAAATGTTGTTATAGAGGGATTTATTATAGTAAAGGATATTGTTGTATCAAGACATTAGATTTAAACATTAGATTAAAAGCAATTCCAAAAAGATTTTTTTTTTCAAGTTGAGCACAACTCAGGTCTATCACCATGGGCAATTTACTACCTAGTGAGTTGTGCCGGAAGTGTAAGTATGTGTACCTAACAGTCTGAGCGAGTATCTAGTGTTGTGTATGATTTTTTAGTGCTGCCATCTATATCTCAGAAGTGAAGTGTAATGACTGAATAATTGTATTGTTTGTAGGACTGTTGCTCTATGTGGCGAGACTTTTTAACGGGGAGATCGGCTCGCATTTACGCCTTGAAGTTAGGAACCACAGAAAACCAACTTCAGCTCGAACCCGGGTCCCCGCGATGCGAGTCCATCATTATGACCACTCAACCACCACAGCGACCAAAAAGAAGATTTGAGAAAATATCATTGCAGAAGAATTTATCATTATCTTTGGATGATGTCAATCTCTGCTATCCATACAAAGGTTTTTAACAGCTGACCGATGAGAAGATATATTTAGGAAAGAGAGAAAATTCAATTCACCAAGAAAGTGAAAGGACATAGGTTCGATTCCCCACAAGGAAAATTGAATTTTCTCTCTTTCCTAAGTATATCTTTGTTCCAGCCAGCTGTTAAAAACCTTCGTATTTATCATTATATTGAGTATCATTGAGGAAGGTTTCACTACGGTTAATATATAAAGAGGGAAATCTTATCACAAATTATCAAATGATAATAGAAAACTGACAATTTCAGTAACAAAACTCAAAGACGATTGATATTGAATGCACTTAAACTTACGTCCATAAGAAAATCACCAGGTAAATCATATATCTTAGTTACTTCAGCAATAGTAATCTGACCAGACTGCTGCAATTTCTCATTAATTTCTTCACATAAATGGTCCAGATATTCACTTGAATGATATTGAGGGAGGATAGCAGAAAAACAAGAATATATATTTTTCATTATCATAACAAAAATCACAAACATTTCTGAATACGTTGTTTTTGAATTCTTGTATTACAAAAAGGTTATTCACACAAAGTTTTCCTTATTATAGAGCAATCACCAAAAAGTTTATCGCTCTTGGCATGATAGTACATCGTGATATCAACCTCACATAGAAGTGACACCATACTGAAAACAGCAGCACAAAATACGAGCAAAAGTACATGTACTTTATCAGATGAGTATAATTTGGATAATGTGAATTATAATTTATAATTTTAAATGAATATAGCATTGAGTGGGTGTTACTTAGTGACTACGGGGGGAAACTTTGTGACAAACATATTCTTAAAGTTCAAATTCAAAAATTTTGCGCAAGAGGAGGTTTTTGAAATTAACTTCAACTTCATGTAGAGATAAGCACAGAGTTTGGCGCTATTTTTTGAAAGATTTAGTTACCACTGATAACAGCTGATTGAGACACAGTTCTTGCATCTACAGCTAACTTCATCTAGCTGGGGATCACTAAATGTTTTATGTAAGCATTAATTTTACTTACCAAAATTACTAGCAATGACATTTATAGATTATTTTTGAAAATCTCTTCATCATTGGAGGTACCACAGGTTACTTGATAAAAAAAACTCCCAACTGTGTGGTAACTTTGCTATAAGTGTTTTCCAGACAATTGATGGTTTGAACTTCTTTCATTGCAGTCAGAAGTGAGTATTTGTGACAAGTAATGTTTCTGAGAATGACATTGTAGTGGTGAATTATGAGGGTAAGACCTCTATCCAGGACAGCTGACTAAAATCAATGCTGATGAGGGAGAACACAGTGGGTTTGGCCTGCTCGGAAAGATGTTTTTTCAGCCAGAGAACTTATTATGACCATTAACTTTCCAAGACAAGTGGGGCATCGGGAAATCTTCCAGATTCCTGAATTAGAAGGAACATGATGAAAATTGTATTCGCCATAAATACATCCTCCGTTTGTACATAATTTTTTCCTTCTTCCTTTTTAATTGCATTTTGTATTCTTTATTGAAGTTAACTGGAGAACATATTTTTCCTCTTTGAACCTTTACAAACTAAAAATTTATTCAGATAATGTGTATTTCATTTTACTCTTTCTTTTTTTTAATTCCTAGATGGAAAATGAAGAGAAAAAGTAGGTAATTATATGAAAAAATTAAGGTAGAGTTATCAAGGTAGAAAGGTGTCTTTCTTTAGTAGTAGGACCATAAGGCAACATTATGACAAAAAAATTCTGAATGTGTTTTCTATGTGAAATAAGGCTGTGGCAAATTTATCCCACCTTCCGAGTTAAAATCGTGACAGAAAAAGAAATTCATTGAGACTTGTGCATCAACTTTAAAAATTTGGTTCTGTTCTAGAAGTTTACCCGAGATATAGAAGTATCAGAAAAAAAAAAAATTTTGTCAAACCCATTGATCTGAATGCAAATCAAAAACATTAGGCCTATGAGTAATTTATTGAATAGTTTAAGAAGGTACCTTGTAATAATTTGTCCCAGAATAATCCGTACACCTGATTCACTTCTTGCATATTCAGCAGCTTTTGCCTCAACGTGATTGAAATCAACACCAAGTATTTGCGTCAAATCCACTAAATTTATCCTCCCTATGGAATAAAATGTTTAACAACATCATAAAACTACACTTCCCTTAAAAAGGAAACACCCAATCATATAATACAAATGATAACACATCATATTGCTTGATCCCATTTCAAAAGAAATGTCATTGAAATTAAGTTAGATAACTAGTGCGATAATAAAGAATTATCATCATCTCTTATGTTATCTGTTGCCAACTACGACGAAAAGACAGCATTTTTTGTTGAGAAAGTGCTATATTGGCTTATTTTCCAGATAATAAGTACACTCAAGTACATTCAAATTTAGCCTATCATAAGTCATATCTTTTTTGGTAAATCCTTCATCAATAGGGGTATACATCAATCCAATCAATACTGCCCTCTCCCCAACCAATCAGAACTGATTGAAACCAGGGTCTTTTCGGAATTAACATTTGAAGATAGTTGGTATTCCTGCACATTAAACAACAGCTGTACACCAAATAATTCCATTTAACCACAGCTGTCTTAATTAGTTTAGAGATGTTTATTTTCAATTTCCGTAGCAAAAGGCTCTTTTCAGCTATTTGATCAGTGAGTTTTAACGTATTAACACATGTTTATGAACTCTTTCACTAGGAAGAAGTATGATGCTAGACAAATAAAAATGAGTAATTTCAATATAATCCTCCACACAATAATAACTACTTACACAACCCTATCCATTTAAAAGTATTATCAAAATAATTTTTACTATATAAATATATTCATGCTCATTAGTTAGAGACAATCAAATATGTATGTGGTGAAATTAATCGCATCAGATTTTAATGAATGCTTATGGTTTTTACAAATGAAGTTTTCAATCATCTGTAATTGAGGGGTAAAAGTGGTTCCCAAAAGTGGTTCCAGAATGTTTTGCATTGTTCTGCAACAAGCTCTCGGCTGACGTGAAATGTTCTGGGGTAAAAAATTCCCATAATAGTTTTTTTTCCACACTTTCCTTAAAATTCTTCCAAATTGTTCCGCAGCAGCACTGATTGTTCTGTGACATATGCTGCAAATTTAAACATATTCTACTTTTGGGGAAAGTGGTAAATGCTGTAAGCGCCAAAGGGGGAAATGTTGGGAAATTGAAAAAACTGTTTTCCCAGGCTGTAGGGATGTTCATGTTTAAGACTTCTTTACACTCTCTTTTGAACTACTTAGAGGACTACCAGGCACTTTTCACTTTGACAACCTCAAAAGCATTGCTAATTTGATGCTTTAACGTTAAAAACAGTGTGTGAATTTTTTCCATTTTTACTCTTCAATCATATCAATGATTTGTCACATGCATTTGAACAATTAGAGTTTTGGAAACTAAATGCCAACTTACCACCATGTACTTCAACTTCATCTTTAATTTCCTTCAAGAGACGTTGAGGGGTCAAATACTCTTTTCCATCTGACGTAAATATCACATCAATCAGCTTCAGCTCAATCAGTTTCTTAACTATTTCAATGCAGTTTCTCTCTGAAAGCCTTAAACGAAATTAAATAAGGATAAATAAAAAATATGCAAGGCAAACTGAGGAAAGTAGAAATTGGGGGTTAAGTGGAACCACACACGACTTTTAAAATTCAATTCAATTCTGGGAACGGTCTCTTGCAGAATTTTTCTTTCACTCTTATACTTTATTTCTTAGTAAAAATATAATTTGAATGATAGCTGCTAATACAAGGAGTTTTCCATATGGAGAAATAATTAGGTTTGTGGTCGAGGCACTACCTGTTTTCTTCAGGAATCAAGGATTCAGGCTATGCCATAATTGTGTATAGTGCCTACTTGATTCGAAAAAGTAGACCAGATTCTTTTCTCTACATACTTGTCTACTTAACCACTAAATCAACCATCAACTGAACCATAGGGCAGTGTTTCTCAATCTTTCCAGAAACAAGGACTAGTAAAATGTCTGAAACAATTTGACGGACCCTTTATGTCCTGTATTACCTGGTGGGACATACCTGTAATTTTTGTTTTGATTTTTTTATACATTTGTCCCATTTTTTCAACACTTATATAAATTTGTAATAATCGCTATATACACACACTAGATAAGTCACTATACACACTACACAAGTCGTAATACACACTACACAAGTCGTAATACACACACACAGCATTTTCATGATATAAAATATATCACAATTATAGCAAAAATTATAAAAATTCATCTCACATATTTGTCAGTTTAACTTTTTTTTGTAATTTTTCCGCAATTTTAATTATGATCGGTGATGTTGCCCACTTTTGGCAATGTTTCTCAATGACAATTGCAATATCTCATCTTTTACTAATTACTATTTAGGATCCCAGTTTACCGTATTTTTCTTAATGAAATATGGTCATCTAATCATTTGAATATGTTTCGTGAAATACAGTAAATTTTTGTTTAAAGTCTGATATGTAGCAGCCCTTTATTTACACACACTTCAGCATTTATAGCAATAATTGGCAAATTGCATTTTTTTGCAAAATTTACCAATTCCCGTACTTAAGATAGAAATTCCCTGCATTCTCCTCGATGATGTATGGTGAACCTAAGGATGAAGGTATAATTTTATTTGAACCCATATTACTAATACCAATTGCAACGGGTGAATAATTTTATTGTCTCCTGCGGACCACAGGTTGAGAACACTGCCATAGGGAATAGACTCGAAAGGCTGGAGGGGGGGGGGGCACATGAGGATGTGAAGGATGGGGGAGGAGCTCAATGATGATGATTTCAAATGCATAAAGACAGGGCTTGACATATCCCAGAAACCAGTCACCACAGCGATTAAAAAATTGGTATTGGTGTCTAAAATTTTCTACAGGGCTATGTGATTGCTGAAATAGAGTCCAAGGACGACATGAAATTTTCAGATTTCATAATAATGTTCCTTCCAATGTGAGAAAAGGGGTCATTTTAAATCCGGGAAAGATCCAAAAAAACATCAACTAGGGGCAATTTTGAGAAAAAATCAGGTTTGGCTCTCATAAGAAAAATTTGGCTGGAGCTTATATTTCTTTTGAATTGTCAAACCCTGGCATATAAAGTAGAGTCAGTCAGCTCCGTCATTGACGCTGGGCTCTGCATCTCCACCCATGAACTAAACCCCTGTAAACAGCCCTTCACATTCATATTCTTAAGCACTTGATGACAGAAAATTTGGTTTAACTACAGTAGAAGTCTGTTATGAAGACAGCGCACAATCATGAAGAAAATTATCATTATAACAGAATTCTTATTATAAGCAAATGTTTCTTATAACATTAGCCCTTCAACAAGCACTCGCAAATCGCTCATTATATCAAGCTTCTCGTTATAATGAACTTTTACTGCATTTAATAACCCCCCAAAGCAGAATGCATTGTCTAAAACAAGCACTCAGCTACTACTACTAAACCAGACATGGACCTCATCCATATTCCTCTGCAGAACTTCTAACGAATTGGTATATGTTGAAATGCGTGTGAACGCATAGTAGAGAGAGAGAGAGTGAACCTTCCGTGAAGTTTGTTTCTGTGCAATGCTTGTTATGTGTAGTGCTGCCCCATCTGCAATAAATTTTTTTTTCTTTGAGTTTTCTCTCAACTCATAGTGAGTGAAGTGTAATGAATGAATAATTATACCGTTGCAGGCCTGTTGCTCTTTGCGGTGAGACTTTTCAACAGGGAGATCGGTTTGCATTCGCGCCTCGAAGTTGGGAACCACAGAAAACCAACTTCAGCCGACCCCTACTGCGGTGATGGTGGGGTTTGAACCCGAATTCTCACGATTCGAGTCTGTCGCTATGACCACTCGACCACCACGGCCGCAATGAGCACTCAGCTGAGTTCTGTGGTAAAAACTCCCATAACAGTGTGCAGCACTAGTTGTGCCATGATGTACGTCAGTTTTTGGTATGCTCTGCTTTGGGGGGCTTAATCACTAAATGAATATAAATGAGCCTTTTTAAGTATATAGAAGTTGTGTTTCTGTGGCTTATTGGTTTAGTCTGCTTGCCAACATCGATAGAGGACTGAGGTCTGATTCCCAGCAGAGACGAGCACAGCATTTATAAAGATTATCAGCAAATTATTATGTTTGACAATGGGCATAGGCTGGGATCTTAAATGGTCTTCCTAACCAGTGGCCATGCGCTCTGTCTCAATGAAGAGATTTTAGCAAATAGGCAAAGAAGACTTGGGCCCAGTGCCGTCTTAATGCACGGGCTCATAGTTGTCAAAATTGACGGCCCGGGGCCTCACAAAAACCGGTTGAAATTTTCAAAAATTGACCAGACAGGGCCTCAGAAAAATCACTCGGTATGGAGGCCCATGATGCCCTTAAAACGGGCCTGCCTGGGCCATGCTGAAAGTTGTACTTGTTGATGTGATGTACCTAACGTGAAGTCTGTTTCTGTGTAATGCTTATGTGTGCATAGCACTTGCTGCCATCTGCCGTCAATTTTGCCAACTATGAGTGAAGTGTAATGATTGAATAACTACCAGTGTAGGCTCTCTGTGTTGAGACTTTTCAACGGGAGATCGACCCGCTCCAGTCGGGTCTTCAATGGGGGGGGGGGGGGTATCGCACTTTTCAAGGGGTTCTCTCAGTGAATTTATAGCACGGAAAAAAAATTGATCATGACAGCGAGAACCAAAACATTTAACATGAGGACATTCATCATCAAAAACAAAAAAAATAATCTCACTTTTGAGAAGTGGAGCTGAGTTGAGCTCGCTGGAAATCAGCAGCTAAACGTTTGACTTCCTCCCAATCAGCTGCCATTTTGCTCTATTTAAAGAATTTCAAACAAAAACAAAGCTTATATTCAGAATCTTTCAAAATTCGATTCAATCTTGTGAACGTGTCCTACGTATGTTTATAAAAAACAGAAGCGGCTCGCCGCAGGATGAAACATATCGTAATGGGCATGCGCGTGGCTATCAAAAAGAGGTTGCCTCTGTCAGTTTTGGCACTAAAACTTTTTCTGGCGACTAACCAGAAACGTAGTTTTATATATACACTGAAGAGCAAAAAAAACTGGTTCACCTGCCTAATATCGTGTAGGGCCCCCGCGAGCACGCAGAAGTTCCGCAACACGACGTGGCATGGACTCGACTAATGTCTGAAGTAGTGCTGGAGGTAACTGACACCATGAATCCTGCAGGGCTGTCCATAAATCCGTAGGAGTAAGAGGGGGTGGAGATCTCTTCTGAACAGCACGGTGCAAGGCATCCCAGATATGTGCAATAATGTTCATGTCTGGGGATTTAGGTGGCCAGCGGAAGTGTCTAAAGTCAGAAGAGTGTTCCTGGAGACACTTTGTAGCAATTCTGGACATGTGGGATGTCGCATTGTCCTGCTGAAATTGTCCAAGTCCGTCGGAATGCACAATGGAAATGAATGGGTGCAGGTGATCAGACAGGATGCTTACGTACCTGTCACCTGTCCGAGTCGTATCTAGACGTATCAGGGGTCCCATATCACGCCAACTGCACACGCCCCATACCATCACAGAGCCTCCACCAGCTTGAACAGTCCCCTGTTGACATGTAGGGTCCATGGATTCATGAGGTTTTCTCCATACCCGTACTACACGTCCATCAGCTCGAAGCAATTGGAACCGAGACTCGTCATACCAGGCAACGTGTTTCCAGTCCTCAACAGTCCAATGTCGGCGTTGTCGGGCCCAGGCGAGGCGTAAAGCTTTGTGTCGTGCAGTCATCAAGGGTACACGAGCGGGCCTTCGGCTCCGAAAGCCCATATCGATGATGTTTCGTTGAATGGTTCGCACGCTGACACCTGTTGATGGCCCAGCAATGAAATCTGCAGCAATTTGCGGAAGTGTTGTACGTCCGTCACGTTTAATGATTCTCGTCAGTCGTCGTTGGTCCCGTTTTTGCATGATCTTTTTCCGGCCGCAGTGATGCCGTAGATTTAATTTTTTACCGGATTCCCGGTATTCACGGTACACTCGTGAAATGGTCGTACGTGAAAATCCAAATTTCATCGCTACCTCGGAGATGCTATGTCCCATCTCTCGTGCGCCGACTATAACACCACGTTCAAACTCACTTAAATCTCGATAACCTGCCATTGTAGCAGCAGTAACCGATCTAACAATTATGCCAGACACTTGTGTTATATAGGCGTTGCCGACCGCAGCGCCGTACTCTGATTGGTTCCATATCTCTTTATTTGCATTCGCATGCCTGTACCAGTTTTTTTGGCTCTTCAGTTTGGCTCATAAACATATACATGTTTATATATATTTTTTGTGGATACAATTTGAATGTAAATTAACACCAAAATTATAAAAATTTTGAGTTGATAAAAATTCAGACAGAAGAAAACTTTAAACTAATAAAAATTAGGATGTAAACTCACGGAAATAAGGTTTCATGAATTAAAAATTAAAATATAAAAGATTCAAAAAACACATATCAGCACTATGAAAATTCAGTATAGAGATGAAAGAAATACTTCCAAAATTAATGAAGCAAATTATTTCAAGAATTAATGAAAGAAATAATTTAAGGAGAGTTGATAACTTTTAATGTAAAGACTATGATTTAATAGAAATGTAATTAAAAATACTATTTAACCACTGCTTTATTTCAAATTTTTTACTCATGTTCCTGATTATATAAGCTATCCTATATGCTAGTATAAAGTGTTACATATCTCGAATACTTAATTTTTTTGTAAATTTAAGAAGAAAACCATTAAAAACAGCTTTCGCACATGATAAAATACCGTGACAAAATGTGATTGAATAAAAATTGATTCAAAATAAAAGAAACTGTTCAGTTCTTGAATTGAAGCGAAAGATTGAGATTTCCATGACTCAATCCAAGGGCGTAGCGGGGGGGGGGGGGGGGCGACGACTTGGGGGTCTGCCCCCCCCCCCCGAAATGTGAGAAAATGACCGAAAAAAGGGGAAAAAAAGGCCAAATCCATTGTTCTGTCACTTTGGTCCCCCCCCCCCCCCCGCCGAATGAAATTTCTGGCTACGCCCCTGACTCAATCTTACTTAAAATTAAATTTTGAAACTTAAATTTTAAGTTTCAAATTTTTGTAATTGTAATATTTAAATTGTATGTTTATATTTTTTTTGTATGAATATTTTTCAAGCTTCCTGTGTATTCTCTAATAAAATGTATGAATTTTTTATGTCCAATTCCCTCTCCCGAAACTGTTAAGACGTCCTCCAGCCCCATAATTGTTTTTCACAGTGTACCCCAACGACTGACAAGGGCGGCCCTGGGGCATCTTCTAGTGTTGCAAGAGTCGTAATCCTTCAGGGCCGTCCTTACCATGCGTAGGGCCCGGAACGAGTATCGGGGCCAGAGTCGTCTTAATAATTTCGAGGCTCTTATCCCCGATTTCATGTATGTATTCCATGGGTGGAGGGGGGGGGGGGAATCTGACATTTAAAAATTCATACATTTTGTTACAAAATATACAGAAGTGCTTAGAGCCGTCTTAAAAGCATCATGGGAATCTCATGGGCATCATGGGAACATCACATCTCCGGCAAATAGATTTTTCTGAGTATGAGTAAAGTTTACATATAGCTCAGTGGACCCATAAGAAATGCCTCTGCCTACCAGCATAATGTCGGAATTCTGAACTAGATCCCATTGTTTGAGGAGAAATACAGAGGAGAAATACTTTATTTCTTCTCGATGATCCCATTATCATGAGACTCCTCGCTCCTCCGCATTTGAGGCTCGGATAGGCTAATGGATAGGCCAAGACGGCACTCGCAGTGCCGTCCAAATATTCGCACAAAGAAATATAGACACAATTAAATGTAAATTCACCCTTTTCTCATCACATACATACATTTCACTATTACACATACATCACTCCCTTGTCTTTCTCTTCACCAGGGGGACGCTGCGGGCCCCCAGCCCTTATGGGAATAGATGGCCCGCATAAGGGCTAGTTAATTCCCGAAAAATTTCTATTCTGGTTCTGGTTCTGGAATTCACCAAGAAAAATTACTGAAAATTTTGAACTGAAGAAAATTTTAAATAGATGAAAGAAGTTTTTGAACTACTAGTAGTTTAAAAACCAATCAAAATTAGGACCCGATGAAAGAAATTCTTTGAAAAACACTGAAAATTCAGAATGGGTGAATTGAAAAGAAGAAAAATAATTGATAGAGAGATGAATTCCCGTACAAGTGAAAATTCAGAATAAATGAAACAAATATATATAATTCCAGAAATTGATAAAAATTCAGAATTCCAAAAATGATGAAAGTGAAGAATTTATTAATTTAGAAACAATTCCAGAACTGGTGGAAATTCAGAATTTACAAAAAAAAAAAAAAAAAAATTCAGAATTCATAAAAATTTTGAATAAATGAAAGGAATTATTCGAGAAGTAATGGTAATTCGGAAAAAAAGTATAGTATTAGCGGAAATGCTCAATTTATAAAATTACTATTGAGAAGAAATATATATAAATAAATATATTCCTTGTTTCTCCTCTAAGGAAATTACAGTGAAACCCCTCTAAACGGCCAGGGGGGACGTTCAAGTATTACGTCAGCAAATTTTTAGTCATTGACTCCCCCCCCCCCCTTTGTCAGCAAAACTCTGACCCCCTCTCCCTAAGACGACTTCATATACTCGACGTGTATTAAGGAGTTCTACCTCTTCGTCATCAGCTCTCTGCCCCTCTGAATCCTAACGCATATTGTTGGGATCAGAGACGTACACGAGGGGGGGGGGATAGGGGGGCTAGTGCCCTCCCACGATCACAAATTTTTTTATGCAAAAAAATTTTTTTTTTAAATTTAAATTTTGGAATAAAGTACCTTTATGTGTTATTATAATCAATTTATGTTAATTTCAATGCTATTTGAAGGCTATGAACTCAAAATTTATCTTTAATAAATTCATTGCGACACCCACCTTCTAAGCCATATATGGTAAATCGCATAAAGGCCCTTAGCCCACGGACAAAATATGACCCTAGGGGTCATCTGATGGGGCCCCTGCCCTCCTCAAACCTAATTTTGTAAAAATGAACTAAGCGGCACATTTAGAGATCCCTTTAGTGACGTGGCATAGTTTTAGAGCACTTAAGCGGGCCCCCAGTCAATACCTTCTAAAGCAGCAGCTTGCTCTAGAAGGTGTTGCCCCCCAGTGCGGTTCTAAGTAAAACAAATTAACACTGATAAATATTTTTTTCATTTCCATTGCGTGAGTGTGGGTCGCCCTTAAAGCGCAGAGTCCGTGCGACGGCACCTGTCGCACGCCCCTAAGGGCGGCTCTGAGATGAGCTTTTTCCAAAATGGCCCACCAGCTTGAATTTCTCTTTCTGCCTGCTTTCATTTGAAATGGCCCCACGTGCCAGCGAGTCGCCATGACAAAATCGAATAGGACTCGTTAATCCTTAATCACCCTTACCGAAGCTGCATTAAGCTGCTTTCAAGGCGGATCTTTGACCCATCGAGAAGAAATATGTTATTTATTTCTCCTCTAAGCTTTGACCCCTACCAAAGCCGGCTTGA